>NW_026894814.1:0-75509 GCF_032452875.1 Bos javanicus
CACGTGATCAGTGGGTCTTAGCAGATCAGGCATGATTAGTGTGTGCATGGTTCCGTGCTCCAGATGGAGATCAGCTGGAAGTTAAAGGGATGAATGACAAGGAACTTCATGAATTGAGCTGTAAGTTAACTCTTTGACAGAGAGAGGAGATGGTGGTGACAGCCCCCAGTGAAATCAGAGGTGAGAGCACAAAGCAATACAGTAGGCAGACTCGTGTTTTTTGGGGGAGATGCTCGAGAATATCAGGACTCCTGAGGCTCGATCCCGCATTTGCGTACGAGCCTCCTTCCTCATGACCTTTGTCCAGAGGAATGCCTCCTGCTCCCGGCACATGATCAGTGCATGCTCAGTCACGATATCAGTGCCTGCTCAGCCACGTGATCACTGACGGCACAGTCACGTGATCAGCGCTCAGTCACGTGATCAGTGCGATAAACACGTGATCAGTGCATGATCAGCACACGTGATCACTGCATGCGCAGTCAGGTGGTCAGTTCCTGATCAGCCACCTGATCAGTGCGTGCACAGTCCCCTGATCGCTTCCCTGTCAGTCACTGATCACTGCCTGATAAACACGTGATCATGAACAGCCACGCCATCAGTGCATTCGCAGTCACGTGATCAGTGCATGATAGCCACGTGATCAGTGTGCACAGTCCCATGATCAGTGCATGTCAGTCACGTGATCATTGCCTGATAAAAACGTGATCAGTGCATGATGAGCCATATGATCACTGACCGATCAGCCACGTCATCAGTGCATGCGCAGTCACGTGATCAGTGCATGATCAGTCCACGTGACCAGTACATGGTAGCCACGTGATCATTGCCTGATCAGCCACGTGAGCAGTGCATGATCAGCCACGTGATCAGTGCATGATCAGCCATGTGATCAGTTCAAGATCAGCTACGATCAGTGCATGATCAGCTCCGGATCAGTACATGGTAGCTACGTGATCATTGCCTGATCAGCCAAGTGATCAGTTCAAGATAGCTACGTGATCAGTGCATGATCAGTACGTGATCAGTATGATCAGTCACGTGACCAGTGCATGGTCAGGCACGTGATCAGTGCATGATCATCCACGTGATCAGTGCATGATGGAGTCATGATCAATGCATGATAGCACGTGATCAGTGCACTATCAGTCCACATGATGTATGATCAGCCAAGTGATCAGTGCAAGATCAGCCACGTGATCAGTATGAGTGCCGTGATCACTGCATGATCAGTCACATGACAGGTGTGTGATCAGCCACGTGAACAGTGCATGTTCACACGTGATGAGTGTATGATAGCCACGTAATCAGTGCATGATCAGTTACTTGAGCAGTGTATGATCAGCCACGTGATCAGTGCATGGTGAGACACGAGAACACTGTATGATCTGCCACGTGATCAGTGCATGATATCCAAGTGATCAGTGCATGATCAATCACGTGATCAGTGTATGATCAGCCAGGTGAACCGTGCATGCTCAGTCACGTGATCAGGGCCTGCTGAGCTGCGTGATTCCTGTCTGCTCATCTGCTTGACAATTGCCAGCTGAGCTGGCACGATTCCTGTCTGCTCATCTGCTTGACAATGCCAGCTGAGCTGCGTGATTACTGTCTGCTCATCTGCTTGACAATTGCCAGCTGTGCTGCGTAATTCCTGCCTGCTCAGCTGCTTGATTATTGCCAGCTGAGCAGCATGATTCCTCACAGGTGAGTTCCATGATCATTGCCTGCTGATCAGTGCCTACAGTCTTTGTTTATTGCCTCCAGAGGCACATGATCATGATAGCAAACATGATCAGCACCATTAAGTCACGTGATCACTACAGGATAGTCATGATCAGTCCATGCTCAGTGATCAGTGCATGATCAGCCAAGTGATCAGTGCATGATCAGCCACGTGATCATTGCATGATCAGCCATGATCAGTGCATGATCAGCCAGGTGATCAGTGCATGATCAGCTACGTGATCAGTTCATGATTAGTCACGTTATCTGTGCATGACCATGCAGGTGATCAGTATGATCAGCCACGTGAGTAGTGCATGATAGCCACGATCAGTGCATGATCAATCACGTGATCAGTGTATGATCAGCACGAACAGTGCATGCTCAGTCAAGTGATCAGGCCTGCTGTACTGCGTGATTACTGTCTGCTCATCTGCTTGACACCGTTGCCAAAGGCGTATTCCTGCTGCTCAGCCACGTGATTATTGCCAGCTGAGCAGCATGATTCCTCACAGGTGAGTTCCATGATTATTGCTGACAGTTTGATTAGTGCCTACTCAGCTCTTGTTTATTGCCTCCAGAGGCACATGATCAGTGTATGATAGCAAACATGATCAGCACCATTAAGTCACGATCACTACAGGATAGTCATGTGATCAGTCCATGCTCGGCCACGGTATCAGTGCATGATCAGCCAAGTGATCAGTGCATGATCAGTCAATGTGATCATTGTGGTGATCAGCCACGTGATCAGTGCATGATCAGCCAGGTGATCAGTGCATGATACGTGATCAGTTCATGATTAGTCAATATGCATGACCAGCAGGTGATCAGTGTATGATCAGCCACGTGATCAGCGCATGATAGCCACGTGATCAGTGCATGATCAATCACGTGATCAGTGTATGATCAGCCACGTGAACAGTGCATGCTCAGTCAAGTGATCAGGCCTGCTGTACTGCGTGATTACTGTCTGCTCATCTGCTTGACAATTGCCAGCTGCTGCGTAATTCCTGCCTGCTCAGCTGCTTGATTATTGCCAGCTGAGCAGCATGATTCCTCACAGGTGAGTTCCATGATTATTGCCTGCTGACTGTTTGACTGTGCCTACTCAGCTCTTTGTTTATTGCCTCCAGAGGCACATGATCAGTGTATGATAGCAACATGATCAGCACCATTAAGTCACGTGATCACTACAGGATAGTCATGTGATCAGTCCATGCTCAGTCACGGTGATCAGTGCATGATCAGCCAAGTGATCAGTGCATGGTCAGTCACGATCATTGCATGATCAGCCACGTGATCAGTGCATGATCAGTCACGAGATCAGTGCATGATAGCTACGTGATCAGTTCATGATCAGTCACGTGATCTGTGCATGACTAGCAGGTGATCAGTGCATGATCAGCCACGTGAGCAGCATGATAGCCACGTGATCAGTGCATGATCAGTCACGTGATCGGTGTATGATCAGCCACGTGAACAGTGCATGCTCAGTCACGTGATCAGGGCCTGCTGTACTGGCGTGATTACTGTCTGCTCATCTTCAATTGCCAGCTGTGCTGCGAATTCCTGCCTGCTCAGCTGCTTGATTATTGCCAGCTGAGCAGCATGATTCCACGCTGAGTTCCATGATTATTGCCTTGACTGTTTGATTCGTGCCTACTCAGCTCTTTGTTTATTGCCTCCAGAGGCACATGATCAGTGTATGATAGCAAACATGATCAGCACCATTAAGTCACGTGATCACTACATGATAGTCACGTGATCAGTCCATGCTCAGTCACGGTGATCAGTGCATGATCAGCCATGATCAGTGCATGATCAGCCACGTGATCATTGCATGATCAGCCACGTGATCAGTGCATGAACGTGATCAGTGCATGATAGCTACGTGATCAGTTCATGACTAGTACGTGATCAGTGCATGACCAGCACGTGATCAGTGCATGATCAGCCACGAGTAGCGTACACGTGATCAGTGCATGATCAATCACGTGATCAGTGTGTGCGATCAGCCACGTGAACAGTGCATGCTCAGTCAAGTGATCAGGGCCTGCTGAGCTGCGTGATTACTGTCTGCTCATCTGCTTGATTGGCCACAGCTGTGCTGGCGAATTCTGCCTGCTCAGCTGCTTGATTATTGCCAGCTGAGCAGCATGATTCCTCACAGCTGAGTTCCATGATTATTGCCTGCTGACTGTTTGATTCGCTGCCTACTCAGCTCTTTGTTTATTGCTCCAGAGGCACATGATCAGTGTATGATAGCAAACATGATCAGCGCATGATCAGCACCATTAAGTCACGTGATCACTACATGATAGTCATGATCAGTCCATGCTCAGTCACGTATCAGTGCATGATCAGCCACGTGATCAGTGCATGATAGCCACGTGATCAGTGCATGATCAGTCACGTGATACGCAGTGTGATGCAGCCACGTGATCAGTGCATGATCATCCACGTGATCAGTGCAGGATAGCCACGTGATCACTTCATGATTAGTCACGTGATCAGTGCATGATCAGTCACGTGATACCAGTGCATGATCAGCCACGTGATCAGTGCGTGATGAGCCACGTGATCAGTGCAGGGTCAATTACATGATCAGTGCATGATCAGTCACGTGACCAGTACATGGTAGTCACGTGATCATTGCATGATCAGCCACGTGATCAGTGCATGATAGTCACGTAATCAGTGCATGATCAGTCACGTGATACAGTGCGATCAGCCACGTGATCAGTGCATGATACAGCAGTGCGATAGCCACGTGATCAGTGCATGATAGCCACGTGATCAGTGCATGATAGTCACGTGATCAGTGCATGATGAGCCACGTGATCAGTGCCTGATCAGTTACGCGTTCAGTGCATGATCAGTCATGTAATCAGTGCATGATCAGGCACGTGACTGCATGATCAGCCAGGGATCAGTGCATGATCAGCCACGTGATCAGTGTATGATCAGCCACGTGATCAGTGCATGATCAGCCACGTGATCAGTGCATGATCAATTACGTGATCAGTGCATGATCAGTCACGTGATCAGTGCATGGTCAGCTACGTGATCAGTGCATGATCAGTCACGTGAGCAGTGCATGATAGCCACGTGATCAGTGCATGATCAGTCACGATCAGTGCATGATCAGCCACGAACAGTGCAGGATAGTCACATGATCAGTGCATGATCAGTTCCGCGATCAGTGCATGATCACCCACGACCAGTGCATGGTAGTTCACGTGATCATGATCAGCCGCGTGATCAGTGCATGTTCAGCCACGATCAGTGCATGATCAGTCACGTGATCAGAGCATGATCCGCCACGTGATCAGTGCATGATAGCCACGTGATCACTGCATGATCGTCACATGATCAGTGCATGATCAGCCACGTGATCAGCGCATGATCAGTCATGTGATCTGTGCATGATATGACGTGATCAGTGCATGATCAGTCACGTGACCAGTGCATGCTCAGCCACGTGATCAGTGCACGACAGTTGCGGACAGTGCATGATAGCCACGTGATCAGTGCACGATCAGTCACGTGATCAGTGCGATCAGCCAAGTGATCAGTGCATGATAGCCAAGCTGATCAGTGCATGATCAGTCACATGATCAGTGCATGATCAGTCACGTGATCAGTGCATGATCAGCCACGTGATCAGTGCATGATCAGTCACTGTGATCATGTGCATCGCCGTGATACGCTGCATGATCAGCCACGTGATCAGTGCATGATCCAGTGCATGATAGTCACGTGATCAGTGCATGATAGCCACGTGATCAGTGCACGATAGCTACGTGATCAGTGCATGATAGCCACGTGATCAGTGCATGATCAGTAACGTGATCAGCATGATCAGCCACGTGATCAGTGCATGATCAGCCACGTGATCAGTGTATGATCAGCCACGTGACCAGTGCATGACCAGTCACGTGATCAGTGCATGATCAGCCACGTGATCAGTGCATGATCAGCCACGTGATCAGTGCATGATCAATTACGTGATCAGTGTATGATCAGTCACGTGACCAGTACATGGTAGCTACGTGTTCATTGCATGATCAGCCACGTGAGCAGTGCATGATAGCCACGTGATCAGTGCATGATCAGTCACGTGATCAGTGCATGATCAGTCACGTGATCAGTGCATGATCAGTCACGTGATCAGTGCATGATCAATTGACGCGATCAGTGCATGATCAGTCACGTGACCAGCATGGTAGTCACGTGATCATTGCATGATCAGCCACATGAGCAGTGCATGATAGCCACGTGATCAGTGCATGATCAGTCACGTGACAGTGCATGATCAGCCACGTGATCAGTGCATGATAGCCACGTGATCACTGCACGATCTGTCACGTGATCAGTGCATGATCAGCCACGTGATCAGTGCATGGTCAGTCACGTGATCAGTGCATGATAGTCACGTGATCAGTGCATGATCAGTCCGATCAGTATGATCAGCCACGTGATCAGTGCATGATCAGCCGGGTGATCAGTGCATGATCAGCCACGTGATCAGTGCATTACGTGATCAGTGCATGATCAACTGATCAGTGCATGATCAGCCACCTGATCAGTGCATGATCAGTCACGTGATCAGTGCATGATCAGCCGCGTGATCATTGCATGATCAGTCACGTGAGCAGTGCATGATCAGTCACGTGATCAGTGCATGATCAGCTACGTGAGCAGTGCATGATCAGCCACGTGATCAGTGCATGTAGCCACGTGATCAGTGCATGATCAGTCACGTGATCAGTGCATGATAGCCACGTGATCAGTGCATGATCAGACACGTGATCAGTGTATGATCAGCCACGTGATCAGTGCATGATCAGTCACGTGATCAGTGCATGATCAGCCACGTGATCAGTGCATGGTCAGACACGTGAACAGTGTATGATCAGCCACGTGATCAGTGCATGATATCCAAGTGATCAGTGCATGATCAATCACGTGATCAGTGCATGATCAGCCACGTGAACAGTGCATGCTCAGTCACGTGATCAGGGCCTGCTGAGCTGCGTGATTACTGTCTGCTCATCTGCTTGACAATTGCCAGCTGAGCTGCACGATTCTGTCTGTCATCTGCTTGACAATTGCCAGCTGTGCTGCAATTCCTGCCTGCTCAGCTGCTTGATTATTGCCAGCTGAGCAGCATGATTTCTCACAGCTGAGTTCCATGATTATTGCCTGCTGACTGTTTGATTCGTGCCTACTCAGCTCTTTGTTTATTGCCTCCAGAGGCACATGATCAGTGTATGATAGCAAACATGATCAGCACCATTCAGTCACGTGATCACTACATGATAGTCATGTGATCAGTCCATGCTCAGTCACGTGATCAGTGCATGATCAGCCACGTGATCAGTGCATGATAGCCACGTGATCATTGCATGATCAGCCACGTGATCAGTGCATGATCAGTGCGTGATCAGTGCATGATAGCCACATCAGTGCATGATCAGCCACGTGATCTGTGCATGATCATGCACGTGATCAGTATGATCAGCCACGTGAGCAGTGCATGATAGCCACGTGATCAGTGCATGATCAGTCACGTGATCAGTGCATGATCAGCCACGTGATCAGTGCATGCTCAGTCACGTGATCAGTGCAGGCTGAGCTGCGTGATTACTGTCTTTGCGTCATCTGTTGACAATTGCCAGCTGCTGTGTAACTGCCTGCTCAGCTGCTTGATTATTGCCAGCTGAGCAGCATGATTCTCACAGCTGAGTTCCATGATTATTGCCTGCTGACTGTTTGATTCGCTACTCAGCCTTTGTTTATTGCCTCCAGAGGCACGTGATCAGTGTATGATAGCAAACATGATCAGCGATGATCAGCACCATTAAGTCACGTGATCACTGCATGATAGTCATGTGATCAGTCCATGCTCAGTCACGGTATCAGTGCATGATCAGCCACGTGATCAGTGCATGATAGCCACGTGATCAGTGATCAGTCACGTGATACGCAGTGTGATCAGCCACGTGATCAGTGCAAGATGAGCCACGTGATCAGTGCATGATCAATTACATGATCAGTGCATGATCAGTCACGTGACCAGTACATACGTGATCATTGCATGATCAGCCACGTGATCAGTGCATGATAGCCACGTGATCAGTGCATGATCAGTCACGCGGATACAGTGATCAGCCACGTGATCAGTGCATGATATGCATCACGTGATCAGTGCATGATAGCCACGTGATCAGTGCATGATCAGCCACATGATCAGTGCATGATCAGCCACGTGATCAGTGCATGATCAGTCACGTGATCAGTGCATGATCAGTCACGTGATCAGTGCATGATCAGCCACGTGATCAGTGCATGATAGCCACGTGATCAGTGCATGATCAGTCACGTGATCAGTGCATGATCAGTCACGTGATCAGTGCATGATCAGCCACGTGATCAGTGCATGATCAATTACGTGATCAGTGCATGATCAGTCACGTGACCAGTACATGGTAGCCACGTGATTGCATGATCAGCCACGTGAGCAGTGCATGATAGCCACGTGATCAGTGCATGATCAGTCACGTGATCAGTGCATGATCAGCCACGTGATCAGTGTGATCAGTCACGTGATCAGTGCATGATCATCGTGATCAGCGTAGATCACCATGATCAGTGCGTGGTAGCCACGTGATCAGTGCATGATCAGTCGCGTGATCAGTGCATGATAGCCACGTGATCAGTGCATGATCAGTCACGTGATCAGTGTATGATCAGCCACGTGATCAGTGCATGATCAGCCACGTGATCAGTGCATGATCGTCACATGATCAGTGCATGCTCAGTCACGTGATCAGTGCCTGCTCAGCCACGTGATCAGTGCACGCTCATACGTGATCAGTGCCTGCTCAGTCACGTGATCAGCGTATGATCAAACACGTGATCAGTGAACGACCAGCCACGTGATCAGTGCATGGTAGTCAGGTGGTCAGTTCCTGATCAGCCACCTGATCAGTGCGTGCACAGTCACGTGATCAGCGCCTGTCAGTCACTGATCATCAGTGCCTGATCAAACACGTGATCAGTGCCCGAACAGCCACGTCATCAGTGCATGCGCAGTCACGTGATCAGTGCATGATAGCCACGTGATCAGTGCGTGCACAGTCCCATGATCAGCGCCTGTCAGTCACTGATCATTGCCTGATAAACACGTGATCAGTGCATGATGAGCCATGTGATCAGTGCCCGATCAGCCACGTCATCAGTGCATGCGCAGTCACGTCATCAGTGCATGATAGCCACGTGATCAGTGCATGCTCAGTCACGTGATCTGGACTTGATCAGCCACGTGATCAGTGCCTGCAGAGTCACGTGATCAGGGCCTGCTGAGCTGCGTGATTCCTGCCGGCTCATCTGCATGACAATTGCCAGCTGAGCTGCGTGATTCCTGTCGGCTCATCTGCTTGACAATTGCCAGCTGAGCTGCGTGATTCCTGCCTGGTCACGTGCTTGATTATTGCCAGTTGAGCAGCATGATTCGTCACTGCTGAGCTCCATGCTTATTGCCTGCTGATTGCGTGGTTCGTGTCTGCTCAGCTCTTTGAGTATTGCCTCCTGAGGTCCCTGTTCGGTCGCCACCTGCCGGGGACCAGCCCCAACTGATCCAGGGTATTCGAAGGAGAGATGGCCTAGGCGACTATTTATATGCTAATCAGAGATGTCAAGAATAATAGTATGAGGAGAGCTCAGTAGGAAAATTCGGTGGAGAAAAGAGACTGAGTAGCTTGGTTTACGCGGAAGACCAATCAAACTTCAAGACAAGAAGTTTGCACCACTTACGAGGCCGCAGGCGCCCTCTCGACGATAGCGAAAGGTGCCTCACCCTAGACACCTTCTCGAGTGGGTCTTAGCAGCCCAGGCATAATTAGTAAGCGTGGTGGGTTCCGCGCTCCAGATGGAGACTCAGCTGGAAGTTAAAGGGAAGAATGACAAGGAACTTTATGAATTGGAGCTGTAAGTTAACTCTTTGACAGACAGAGCGAGATGGTGGTGGGGGACAGCCCCCAGTGAAATCAGAGGTGAGAGCACAAAGCAATACAGTAGGCAGACTCCGGTTTTTTTGGGGGGGAGATGCTCGAGAATATCCGGGTGGACTCCTGAGGCTCGATCCCGCATTTGCGTATGCCGAGCCTCCTTCCTCATGACCTTTGTCCAGAGTGGAATGCCTCCCGGCTCCCGGCACATGATCAGTGCATGCTCAGTCACGATATCAGTGCCTGCTCAGCCACGTGATCACTGACGGCACAGTCACGTGATCAGCGCCTCTCAGTCACGTGATCACCATATGATAAACACGTGATCAGTGAACGACCAGCCACGTGATCACTGCATGCGCGGTCAGGTGGTCAGTTCCTGATCAGCCACCTGATCAGTGCGTGCACAGCCCCTGATCAGCGCCTGTCAGTCACTGATCACTGCCTGATAAACACGTGATCAGTGCCCGAACAGCCACGTCATCAGTGCATGCGCAGTCACGTGATCAGTGCATGATAGCCACGCAGTGCGAGTCCCATGATCAGCGCCTGTCAGTCACTGATCATTGCCTGATAAACACGTGATCAGTGCATGATGAGCCATGTGATCAGTGCCTGATCAGCCACGTGATCAGTGCATGCGCAGTCACGTGATCTGTACTTGATCAGCCAGGTGATCAGTGCCTGCAGAGTCACGTGATCAGGGCCTGCTGAGCTGCGTGATTCCTGCCGGCTCATCTGCATGACAATTGCCAGCTGAGCTGCGTGATTCCTGCCCGGCTCATCTGCTTGACAATTGCCAGCTGAGCTGCGTGATTCCTGCCTGGTCACGTGCTTGATTATTGCCAGTTGAGCAGCATGATTCGTCACTGCTGAGCTCCATGCTTATTGCCTGCTGATTGCGTGGTTCGTGTCTGCTCAGCTCTTTGAGTATCGCCTCCTGAGGTCCCTGTTCGGTCGCCACCTGCCGGGGACCAGCCCCAACTGATCCAGGGTATTCGAAGGAGAGATGGCCTAGGCGACTATTTATATGCTAATCAGAGATGTCAAGAATAATAGTATGAGGAGAGCTCAGTAGGAAAATTCGGTGGAGAAAAGAGACTGAGTAGCTTGGTTTACGCGGAAGACCAATCAAACTTCAAGACAAGAAGTTTGCACCACTTACGTAGGCCGCAGGCGCCTCTCGAATAGCGAAAGGTGCCTCACCCTAGACACCTTCTCGAGTGGGTCTTAGCAGCCCAGGCATAATTAGTAAGCGTGGTAGGGTTCCGCGCTCCAGATGGAGACTCAGCTGGAAGTTAAAGGGAAGAATGACAAGGAACTTTATGAATTGGAGCTGTAAGTTAACTCTTTGACAGAGAGAGCGAGATGGTGGTGGGGGACAGCCCCCAGTGAAATCAGAGGTGAGAGCACAAAGCAATACAGTAGGCAGACTCCGGTTTTTTTGGGGGGAGATGCTCGAGAATATCCGGGTGGACTCCTGAGGCTCGATCCCGCATTTGCGTATGCCGAGCCTCCTTCCTCATGACCTTTGTCCAGAGTGGAATGCCTCCCCGGCTCCCGGCACATGATCAGTGCATGCTCAGTCACGATATCAGTGCCTGCTCAGCCACGTGATCACTGACGGCACAGTCACGTGATCAGCGCCTCTCAGTCACGTGATCACCGTATGATAAACACGTGATCAGTGAACGACCAGCCACGTGATCACTGCATGCGCAGTCAGGTGGTCAGTTCCTGATCAGCCACCTGATCAGTGCGTGCACAGTCCCCTGATCAGCGCCTGTCAGTCACTGATCACTGCCTGATAAACACGTGATCAGTGCCCGAACAGCCACGTCATCAGTGCATGCGCAGTCACGTGATCAGTGCATGATAGCCACGTGATCAGTGCGTGCACAGTCCCATGATCAGCGCCTGTCAGTCACTGATCATTGCCTGATAAACACGTGATCAGTGCATGATGAGCCATGTGATCAGTGCCCGATCAGCCACGTCATCAGTGCATGCGCAGTCACGTCATCAGTGCATGATAGCCACGTGATCAGTGCATGCTCAGTCACGTGATCTGGACTTGATCAGCCACGTGATCAGTGCCTGCAGAGTCACGTGATCAGGGCCTGCTGAGCTGCGTGATTCCTGCCGCTCATCTGCATGACAATTGCCATCTGAGCTGCGTGATTCCTGTCGGCTCATCTGCTTGACAATTGCCAGCTGAGCTGCGTGATTCCTGCCTGGTCACGTGCTTGATTATTGCCAGTTGAGCAGCATGATTCGTCACTGCTGAGCTCCATGCTTATTGCCTGCTGATTGCGTGGTTCGTGTCTGCTCAGCTCTTTGAGTATCGCCTCCTGAGGTCCCTGTTCGGTCGCCACCTGCCGGGGACCAGCCCCAACTGATCCAGGGTATTCGAAGGAGAGATGGCCTAGGCGACTATTTATATGCTAATCAGAGATGTCAAGAATAATAGTATGAGGAGAGCTCAGTAGGAAAATTCGGTGGAGAAAAGAGACTGAGTAGCTTGGTTTACGCGGAAGACCAATCAAACTTCAAGACAAGAAGTTTGCACCACTTACGTAGGCCGCAGGCGCCCTCTCGAATAGCGAAAGGTGCCTCACCCTAGACACCTTCTCGAGTGGGTCTTAGCAGCCCAGGCATAATTAGTAAGCGTGGTGGGTTCCGCGCTCCAGATGGAGACTCAGCTGGAAGTTAAAGGGAAGAATGACAAGGAACTTTATGAATTGGAGCTGTAAGTTAACTCTTTGACAGAGAGAGCGAGATGGTGGTGGGGGACAGCCCCCAGTGAAATCAGAGGTGAGAGCACAAAGCAATACAGTAGGCAGACTCTGGTTTTTTGGGGGGAGATGCTCGAGAATATCCGGGTGGACTCCTGAGGCTCGATCCCGCATTTGCGTATGCCGAGCCTCCTTCCTCATGACCTTTGTCCAGAGTGGAATGCCTCCCCGGCCCCGGCACATGATCAGTGCATGCTCAGTCACGATATCAGTGCCTGCTCAGCCACGTGATCACTGACGGCACAGTCACGTGATCAGCGCCTCTCAGTCACGTGATCACCGTATGATAAACACGTGATCAGTGAACGACCAGCCACGTGATCACTGCATGCGCGGTCAGGTGGTCAGTTCCTGATCAGCCACCTGATCAGTGCGTGCACAGTCCCTGATCAGCGCCTGTCAGTCACTGATCACTGCCTGATAAACACGTGATCAGTGCCCGAACAGCCACGTCATCAGTGCATGCGCAGTCACGTGATCAGTGCATGATAGCCACGTGATCAGTGCGTGCACAGTCCCATGATCAGCGCCTGTCAGTCACTGATCATTGCCTGATAAACACGTGATCAGTGCATGATGAGCCATGTGATCAGTGCCCGATCAGCCACGTCATCAGTGCATGCGCAGTCACGTCATCAGTGCATGATAGCCACGTGATCAGTGCATGCTCAGTCACGTGATCTGGACTTGATCAGCCACGTGATCAGTGCCTGCAGAGTCACGTGATCAGGGCCTGCTGAGCTGCGTGATTCCTGCCGGCTCATCTGCTTGACAATTGCCAGCTGAGCTGCGTGATTCCTGCCTGGTCACGTGCTTGATTATTGCCAGTTGAGCAGCATGATTCGTCACTGCTGAGCTCCATGCTTATTGCCTGCTGATTGCGTGGTTCGTGTCTGCTCAGCTCTTTGAGTATTGCCTCCTGAGGTCCCTGTTCGGTCGCCACCTGCCGGGGACCAGCCCCAACTGATCCAGGGTATTCGAAGGAGAGATGGCCTAGGCGACTATTTATATGCTAATCAGAGATGTCAAGAATAATAGTATGAGGAGAGCTCAGTAGGAAAATTCGGTGGAGAAAAGAGACTGAGTAGCTTGGTTTACGCGGAAGACCAATCAAACTTCAAGACAAGAAGTTTGCACCACTTACGTAGGCCGCAGGCGCCCTCTCGAATAGCGAAAGGTGCCTCACCCTAGACACCTTCTCGAGTGGGTCTTAGCAGCCCAGGCATAATTAGTAAGCGTGGTGGGTTCCGCGCTCCAGATGGAGACTCAGCTGGAAGTTAAAGGGAAGAATGACAAGGAACTTTATGAATTGGAGCTGTAAGTTAACTCTTTGACAGAGAGAGCGAGATGGTGGTGGGGGACAGCCCCCAGTGAAATCAGAGGTGAGAGCACAAAGCAATACAGTAGGCAGACTCTGGTTTTTGGGGAGATGCTCGAGAATATCCGGGGGACTCCTGAGGCTCGATCCCGCATTTGCGTATGCCGAGCCTCCTTCCTCATGACCTTTGTCCAGAGTGGAATGCCTCCCCGGCTCCCGGCACATGATCAGTGCATGCTCAGTCACGATATCAGTGCCTGCTCAGCCACGTGATCACTGACGGCACAGTCACGTGATCAGCGCCTCTCAGTCACGTGATCACCGTATGATAAACACGTGATCAGTGAACGACCAGCCACGTGATCACTGCATGCGCGGTCAGGTGGTCAGTTCCTGATCAGCCACCTGATCAGTGCGTGCACAGTCCCCTGATCAGCGCCTGTCAGTCACTGATCACTGCCTGATAAACACGTGATCAGTGCCCGAACAGCCACGTCATCAGTGCATGCGCAGTCACGTGATCAGTGCATGATAGCCACGTGATCAGTGCGTGCACAGTCCCATGATCAGCGCCTGTCAGTCACTGATCATTGCCTGATAAACACGTGATCAGTGCATGATGAGCCATGTGATCAGTGCCCGATCAGCCACGTCATCAGTGCATGCGCAGTCACGTCATCAGTGCATGATAGCCACGTGATCAGTGCATGCTCAGTCACGTGATCTGGACTTGATCAGCCACGTGATCAGTGCCTGCAGAGTCACGTGATCAGGGCCTGCTGAGCTGCGTGATTCCTGCCGGCTCATCTGCATGACAATTGCCAGCTGAGCTGCGTGATTCCTGTCGGCTCATCTGCTTGACAATTGCCAGCTGAGCTGCGTGATTCCTGCCTGGTCACGTGCTTGATTATTGCCAGTTGAGCAGCATGATTCGTCACTGCTGAGCTCCATGCTTATTGCCTGCTGATTGCGTGGTTCGTGTCTGCTCAGCTCTTTGAGTATTGCCTCCTGAGGTCCCTGTGCGGTCGCCACCTGCCGGGGACCAGCCCCAACTGATCCAGGGAATTCGAAGGAGAGATGGCCTAGGCGACTATTTATATGCTAATCAGAGATGTCAAGAATAATAGTATGAGGAGAGCTCAGTATGAAAATTCGGTGGAGAAAAGAGACTGAGGTACTTGGTTTACGCGGAAGACCAATCAAACTTCAAGACAAGAAGTTTGCACCACTTACGTAGGCCGCAGGCGCCCTCTCGAATAGCGAAAGGTGCCTCACCCTAGACACCTTCTCGAGTGGGTCTTAGCAGCCCAGGCATAATTAGTAAGCGTGGTGGGTTCCGCGCTCCAGATGGAGACTCAGCTGGAAGTTAAAGGGAAGAATGACAAGGAACTTTATGAATTGGAGCTGTAAGTTAACTCTTTGACAGAGAGAGCGAGATGGTGGTGGGGGACAGCCCCCAGTGAAATCAGAGGTGAGAACACAAAGCAATACAGTAGGCAGACTCCGGTTGGGGAGATGCTCGAGAATATCCGGGTGGACTCCTGAGGCTCGATCCCGCATTTGCGTATGCCGAGCCTCCTTCCTCATGACCTTTGTCCAGAGTGGAATGCCTCCCCGGCTCCCGGCACATGATCAGTGCATGCTCAGTCACGATATCAGTGCCTGCTCAGCCACGTGATCACTGACGGCACAGTCACGTGATCAGCGCCTCTCAGTCACGTGATCACCGTATGATAAACACGTGATCAGTGAACGACCAGCCACGTGATCACTGCATGCGCAGGTCAGGTGGTCAGTTCCTGATCAGCCACCTGATCAGTGCGTGCACAGTCCCCTGATCAGCGCCTGTCAGTCACTGATCACTGCCTGATAAACACGTGATCAGTGCCCGAACAGCCACGTCATCAGTGCATGCGCAGTCACGTGATCAGTGCATGATAGCCACGTGATCAGTGCGTGCACAGTCCCATGATCAGCGCCTGTCAGTCACTGATCATTGCCTGATAAACACGTGATCAGTGCATGATGAGCCATGTGATCAGTGCCCGATCAGCCACGTCATCAGTGCATGCGCAGTCACGTCATCAGTGCATGATAGCCACGTGATCAGTGCATGCTCAGTCACGTGATCTGGACTTGATCAGCCACGTGATCAGTGCCTGCAGAGTCACGTGATCAGGGCCTGCTGAGCTGCGTGATTCCTGCCGGCTCATCTGCATGACAATTGCCATCTGAGCTGCGTGATTCCTGTCGGCTCATCTGCTTGACAATTGCCAGCTGAGCTGCGTGATTCCTGCCTGGTCACGTGCTTGATTATTGCCAGTTGAGCAGCATGATTCGTCACTGCTGAGCTCCATGCTTATTGCCTGCTGATTGCGTGGTTCGTGTCTGCTCAGCTCTTTGAGTATTGCCTCCTGAGGTCCCTGTTCGGTCGCCACCTGCCGGGGACCAGCCCCAACTGATCCAGGGTATTCGAAGGAGAGATGGCCTAGGCGACTATTTATATGCTAATCAGAGATGTCAAGAATAATAGTATGAGGAGAGCTCAGTAGGAAAATTCGGTGGAGAAAAGAGACTGAGTAGCTTGGTTTACGCGGAAGACCAATCAAACTTCAAGACAAGAAGTTTGCACCACTTACGTAGGCCGCAGGCGCCCTCGAATAGCGAAAGGTGCCTCACCCTAGACACCTTCTCGAGTGGGTCTTAGCAGCCCAGGCATAATTAGTAAGCGTGGTGGGTTCCGCGCTCCAGATGGAGACTCAGCTGGAAGTTAAAGGGAAGAATGACAAGGAACTTTATGAATTGGAGCTGTAAGTTAACTCTTTGACAGAGAGAGCGAGATGGTGGTGGGGGACAGCCCCCAGTGAAATCAGAGGTGAGAGCACAAAGCAATACAGTAGGCAGACTCCGGTTTTTTTTGGGGGGAGATGCTCGAGAATATCCGGGTGGACTCCTGAGGCTCGATCCCGCATTTGCGTATGCCGAGCCTCCTTCCTCATGACCTTTGTCCAGAGTGGAATGCCTCCCCGGCTCCCGGCACATGATCAGTGCATGCTCAGTCACGATATCAGTGCCTGCTCAGCCACGTGATCACTGACGGCACAGTCACGTGATCAGCGCCTCTCAGTCACGTGATCACCGTATGATAAACACGTGATCAGTGAACGACCAGCCACGTGATCACTGCATGCGCGGTCAGGTGGTCAGTTCCTGATCAGCCACCTGATCAGTGCGTGCACAGTCCCCTGATCAGCGCCTGTCAGTCACTGATCACTGCCTGATAAACACGTGATCAGTGCCCGAACAGCCACGTCATCAGTGCATGCGCAGTCACGTGATCAGTGCATGATAGCCACGTGATCAGTGCGTGCACAGTCCCATGATCAGCGCCTGTCAGTCACTGATCATTGCCTGATAAACACGTGATCAGTGCATGATGAGCCATGTGATCAGTGCCCGATCAGCCACGTCATCAGTGCATGCGCAGTCACGTCATCAGTGCATGATAGCCACGTGATCAGTGCATGCTCAGTCACGTGATCTGGACTTGATCAGCCACGTGATCAGTGCCTGCAGAGTCACGTGATCAGGGCCTGCTGAGCTGCGTGATTCCTGCCGGCTCATCTGCATGACAATTGCCAGCTGAGCTGCGTGATTCCTGTCGGCTCATCTGCTTGACAATTGCCAGCTGAGCTGCGTGATTCCTGCCTGGTCACGTGCTTGATTATTGCCAGTTGAGCAGCATGATTCGTCACTGCTGAGCTCCATGCTTATTGCCTGCTGATTGCGTGGTTCGTGTCTGCTCAGCTCTTTGAGTATTGCCTCCTGAGGTCCCTGTTCGGTCGCCACCTGCCGGGGACCAGCCCCAACTGATCCAGGGTATTCGAAGGAGAGATGGCCTAGGCGACTATTTATATGCTAATCAGAGATGTCAAGAATAATAGTATGAGGAGAGCTCAGTAGGAAAATTCGGTGGAGAAAAGAGACTGAGTAGCTTGGTTTACGCGGAAGACCAATCAAACTTCAAGACAAGAAGTTTGCACCACTTACGTAGGCCGCAGGCGCCCTCTCGAATAGCGAAAGGTGCCTCACCCTAGACACCTTCTCGAGTGGGTCTTAGCAGCCCAGGCATAATTAGTAAGCGTGGTGGGTTCCGCGCTCCAGATGGAGACTCAGCTGGAAGTTAAAGGGAAGAATGACAAGGAACTTTATGAATTGGAGCTGTAAGTTAACTCTTTGACAGAGAGAGCGAGATGGTGGTGGGGGACAGCCCCCAGTGAAATCAGAGGTGAGAGCACAAAGCAATACAGTAGGCAGACTCCGGTTTTTTTGGGGGGGAGATGCTCGAGAATATCCGGGTGGACTCCTGAGGCTCGATCCCGCATTTGCGTATGCCGAGCCTCCTTCCTCATGACCTTTGTCCAGAGTGGAATGCCTCCCCGGCTCCCGGCACATGATCAGTGCATGCTCAGTCACGATATCAGTGCCTGCTCAGCCACGTGATCACTGACGGCACAGTCACGTGATCAGCGCCTCTCAGTCACGTGATCACCGTATGATAAACACGTGATCAGTGAACGACCAGCCACGTGATCACTGCATGCGCGGTCAGGTGGTCAGTTCCTGATCAGCCACCTGATCAGTGCGTGCACAGTCCCCTGATCAGCGCCTGTCAGTCACTGATCACTGCCTGATAAACACGTGATCAGTGCCCGAACAGCCACGTCATCAGTGCATGCGCAGTCACGTGATCAGTGCATGATAGCCACGTGATCAGTGCGTGCACAGTCCCATGATCAGCGCCTGTCAGTCACTGATCATTGCCTGATAAACACGTGATCAGTGCATGATGAGCCATGTGATCAGTGCCCGATCAGCCACGTCATCAGTGCATGCGCAGTCACGTCATCAGTGCATGATAGCCACGTGATCAGTGCATGCTCAGTCACGTGATCTGGACTTGATCAGCCACGTGATCAGTGCCTGCAGAGTCACGTGATCAGGGCCTGCTGAGCTGCGTGATTCCTGCCGGCTCATCTGCATGACAATTGCCAGCTGAGCTGCGTGATTCCTGTCGGCTCATCTGCTTGACAATTGCCAGCTGAGCTGCGTGATTCCTGCCTGGTCACGTGCTTGATTATTGCCAGTTGAGCAGCATGATTCGTCACTGCTGAGCTCCATGCTTATTGCCTGCTGATTGCGTGGTTCGTGTCTGCTCAGCTCTTTGAGTATTGCCTCCTGAGGTCCCTGTTCGGTCGCCACCTGCCGGGGACCAGCCCCAACTGATCCAGGGTATTCGAAGGAGAGATGGCCTAGGCGACTATTTATATGCTAATCAGAGATGTCAAGAATAATAGTATGAGGAGAGCTCAGTAGGAAAATTCGGTGGAGAAAAGAGACTGAGTAGCTTGGTTTACGCGGAAGACCAATCAAACTTCAAGACAAGAAGTTTGCACCACTTACGTAGGCCGCAGGCGCCCTCTCGAATAGCGAAAGGTGCCTCACCCTAGACACCTTCTCGAGTGGGTCTTAGCAGCCCAGGCATAATTAGTAAGCGTGGTGGGTTCCGCGCTCCAGATGGAGACTCAGCTGGAAGTTAAAGGGAAGAATGACAAGGAACTTTATGAATTGGAGCTGTAAGTTAACTCTTTGACAGAGAGAGCGAGATGGTGGTGGGGGACAGCCCCCAGTGAAATCAGAGGTGAGAGCACAAAGCAATACAGTAGGCAGACTCCGGTTTTTTGATGCTCGAGAATATCCGGGTGGACTCCTGAGGCTCGATCCCGCATTTGCGTATGCCGAGCCTCCTTCCTCATGACCTTTGTCCAGAGTGGAATGCCTCCCCGGCTCCCGGCACATGATCAGTGCATGCTCAGTCACGATATCAGTGCCTGCTCAGCCACGTGATCACTGACGGCACAGTCACGTGATCAGCGCCTCTCAGTCACGTGATCACCGTATGATAAACACGTGATCAGTGAACGACCAGCCACGTGATCACTGCATGCGCGGTCAGGTGGTCAGTTCCTGATCAGCCACCTGATCAGTGCGTGCACAGTCCCCTGATCAGCGCCTGTCAGTCACTGATCACTGCCTGATAAACACGTGATCAGTGCCCGAACAGCCACGTCATCAGTGCATGCGCAGTCACGTGATCAGTGCATGATAGCCACGTGATCAGTGCGTGCACAGTCCCATGATCAGCGCCTGTCAGTCACTGATCATTGCCTGATAAACACGTGATCAGTGCATGATGAGCCATGTGATCAGTGCCCGATCAGCCACGTCATCAGTGCATGCGCAGTCACGTCATCAGTGCATGATAGCCACGTGATCAGTGCATGCTCAGTCACGTGATCTGGACTTGATCAGCCACGTGATCAGTGCCTGCAGAGTCACGTGATCAGGGCCTGCTGAGCTGCGTGATTCCTGCCGGCTCATCTGCATGACAATTGCCAGCTGAGCTGCGTGATTCCTGTCGGCTCATCTGCTTGACAATTGCCAGCTGAGCTGCGTGATTCCTGCCTGGTCACGTGCTTGATTATTGCCAGTTGAGCAGCATGATTCGTCACTGCTGAGCTCCATGCTTATTGCCTGCTGATTGCGTGGTTCGTGTCTGCTCAGCTCTTTGAGTATCGCCTCCTGAGGTCCCTGTTCGGTCGCCACCTGCCGGGGACCAGCCCCAACTGATCCAGGGTATTCGAAGGAGAGATGGCCTAGGCGACTATTTATATGCTAATCAGAGATGTCAAGAATAATAGTATGAGGAGAGCCCAGTAGGAAAATTCGGTGGAGAAAAGAGACTGAGTAGCTTGGTTTACGCGGAAGACCAATCAAACTTCAAGACAAGAAGTTTGCACCACTTACGTAGGCCGCAGGCGCCCTCTCGAATAGCGAAAGGTGCCTCACCCTAGACACCTTCTCGAGTGGGTCTTAGCAGCCCAGGCATAATTAGTAAGCGTGGTGGGTTCCGCGCTCCAGATGGAGACTCAGCTGGAAGTTAAAGGGAAGAATGACAAGGAACTTTATGAATTGGAGCTGTAAGTTATCTCTTTGACAGAGAGAGCGAGATGGTGGTGGGGACAGCCCCCAGTGAAATCAGAGGTGAGAGCACAAAGCAATACAGTAGGCAGACTCCGGTTTTTTTGGGGGGGAGATGCTCGAGAATATCCGGGTGGACTCCTGAGGCTCGATCCCGCATTTGCGTATGCCGAGCCTCCTTCCTCATGACCTTTGTCCAGAGTGGAATGCCTCCCCGGCTCCCGGCACATGATCAGTGCATGCTCAGTCACGATATCAGTGCCTGCTCAGCCACGTGATCACTGATGGCACAGTCACGTGATCAGCGCCTCTCAGTCACGTGATCACCGTATGATAAACACGTGATCAGTGAACGACCAGCCACGTGATCACTGCATGCGCGGTCAGGTGGTCAGTTCCTGATCAGCCACCTGATCAGTGCGTGCACAGTCCCCTGATCAGCGCCTGTCAGTCACTGATCACTGCCTGATAAACACGTGATCAGTGCCCGAACAGCCACGTCATCAGTGCATGCGCAGTCACGTGATCAGTGCATGATAGCCACGTGATCAGTGCGTGCACAGTCCCATGATCAGCGCCTGTCAGTCACTGATCATTGCCTGATAAACACGTGATCAGTGCATGATGAGCCATGTGATCAGTGCCCGATCAGCCACGTCATCAGTGCATGCGCAGTCACGTCATCAGTGCATGATAGCCACGTGATCAGTGCATGCTCAGTCACGTGATCTGGACTTGATCAGCCACGTGATCAGTGCCTGCAGAGTCACGTGATCAGGGCCTGCTGAGCTGCGTGATTCCTGCCGGCTCATCTGCATGACAATTGCCAGCTGAGCTGCGTGATTCCTGTCGGCTCATCTGCTTGACAATTGCCAGCTGAGCTGCGTGATTCCTGCCTGGTCACGTGCTTGATTATTGCCAGTTGAGCAGCATGATTCGTCACTGCTGAGCTCCATGCTTATTGCCTGCTGATTGCGTGGTTCGTGTCTGCTCAGCTCTTTGAGTATCGCCTCCTGAGGTCCCTGTTCGGTCGCCACCTGCCGGGGACCAGCCCCAACTGATCCAGGGTATTCGAAGGAGAGATGGCCTAGGCGACTATTTATATGCTAATCAGAGATGTCAAGAATAATAGTATGAGGAGAGCTCAGTAGGAAAATTCGGTGGAGAAAAGAGACTGAGTAGCTTGGTTTACGCGGAAGACCAATCAAACTTCAAGACAAGAAGTTTGCACCACTTACGTAGGCCGCAGGCGCCCTCTCGAACAGCGAAAGGTGCCTCACCCTAGACACCTTCTCGAGTGGGTCTTAGCAGCCCAGGCATAATTAGTAAGCGTGGTGGGTTCCGCGCTCCAGATGGAGACTCAGCTGGAAGTTAAAGGGAAGAATGACAAGGAACTTTATGAATTGGAGCTGTAAGTTAACTCTTTGACAGAGAGAGCGAGATGGTGGTGGGGGACAGCCCCCAGTGAAATCAGAGGTGAGAGCACAAAGCAATACAGTAGGCAGACTCCGGTTTTTTTGGGGGAGATGCTCGAGAATATCCGGGTGGACTCCTGAGGCTCGATCCCGCATTTGCGTATGCCGAGCCTCCTTCCTCATGACCTTTGTCCAGAGTGGAATGCCTCCCCGGCTCCCGGCACATGATCAGTGCATGCTCAGTCACGATATCAGTGCCTGCTCAGCCACGTGATCACTGACGGCACAGTCACGTGATCAGCGCCTCTCAGTCACGTGATCACCCTATGATAAACACGTGGTCAGTGAACGACCAGCCACGTGATCACTGCATGCGCGGTCAGGTGGTCAGTTCCTGATCAGCCACCTGATCAGTGCGTGCACAGTCCCCTGATCAGCGCCTGTCAGTCACTGATCACTGCCTGATAAACACGTGATCAGTGCCCGAACAGCCACGTCATCAGTGCATGCGCAGTCACGTGATCAGTGCATGATAGCCACGTGATCAGTGCGTGCACAGTCCCATGATCAGCGCCTGTCAGTCACTGATCATTGCCTGATAAACACGTGATCAGTGCATGATGAGCCATGTGATCAGTGCCCTGATCAGCCACGTCATCAGTGCATGCGCAGTCACGCCATCAGTGCATGATAGCCACGTGATCAGTGCATGCTCAGTCACGTGATCTGGACTTGATCAGCCACGTGATCAGTGCCTGCAGAGTCACGTGATCAGGGCCTGCTGAGCTGCGTGATTCCTGCCGGCTCATCTGCATGACAATTGCCATCTGAGCTGCGTGATTCCTGTCGGCTCATCTGCTTGACAATTGCCAGCTGAGCTGCGTGATTCCTGCCTGGTCACGTGCTTGATTATTGCCAGTTGAGCAGCATGATTCGTCACTGCTGAGCTCCATGCTTATTGCCTGCTGATTGCGTGGTTCGTGTCTGCTCAGCTCTTTGAGTATCGCCTCCTGAGGTCCCTGTTCGGTCGCCACCTGCCGGGGACCAGCCCCAACTGATCCAGGGTATTCGAAGGAGAGATGGCCTAGGCGACTATTTATATGCTAATCAGAGATGTCAAGAATAATAGTATGAGGAGAGCTCAGTAGGAAAATTCGGTGGAGAAAAGAGACTGAGTAGCTTGGTTTACGCGGAAGACCAATCAAACTTCAAGACAAGAAGTTTGCACCACTTACGTAGGCCGCAGGCGCCCTCTCGAATAGCGAAAGGTGCCTCACCCTAGACACCTTCTCGAGTGGGTCTTAGCAGCCCAGGCATAATTAGTAAGCGTGGTGGGTTCCGCGCTCCAGATGGAGACTCAGCTGGAAGTTAAAGGGAAGAATGACAAGGAACTTTATGAATTGGAGCTGTAAGTTAACTCTTTGACAGAGAGAGCGAGATGGTGGTGGGGGACAGCCCCCAGTGAAATCAGAGGTGAGAGCACAAAGCAATACAGTAGGCAGACTCCGGTTTTTTTGGGGGGAGATGCTCGAGAATATCCGGGTGGACTCCTGAGGCTCGATCCCGCATTTGCGTATGCCGAGCCTCCTTCCTCATGACCTTTGTCCAGAGTGGAATGCCTCCCCGGCTCCCGGCACATGATCAGTGCATGCTCAGTCACGATATCAGTGCCTGCTCAGCCACGTGATCACTGACGGCACAGTCACGTGATCAGCGCCTCTCAGTCACGTGATCACCGTATGATAAACACGTGATCAGTGAACGACCAGCCACGTGATCACTGCATGCGCGGTCAGGTGGTCAGTTCCTGATCAGCCACCTGATCAGTGCGTGCACAGTCCCCTGATCAGCGCCTGTCAGTCACTGATCACTGCCTGATAAACACGTGATCAGTGCCCGAACAGCCACGTCATCAGTGCATGCGCAGTCACGTGATCAGTGCATGATAGCCACGTGATCAGTGCGTGCACAGTCCCATGATCAGCGCCTGTCAGTCACTGATCATTGCCTGATAAACACGTGATCAGTGCATGATGAGCCATGTGATCAGTGCCCGATCAGCCACGTCATCAGTGCATGCGCAGTCACGTCATCAGTGCATGATAGCCACGTGATCAGTGCATGCTCAGTCACGTGATCTGGACTTGATCAGCCACGTGATCAGTGCCTGCAGAGTCACGTGATCAGGGCCTGCTGAGCTGCGTGATTCCTGCCGGCTCATCTGCATGACAATTGCCAGCTGAGCTGCGTGATTCCTGTCGGCTCATCTGCTTGACAATTGCCAGCTGAGCTGCGTGATTCCTGCCTGGTCACGTGCTTGATTATTGCCAGTTGAGCAGCATGATCCGTCACTGCTGAGCTCCATGCTTATTGCCTGCTGATTGCGTGGTTCGTGTCTGCTCAGCTCTTTGAGTATCGCCTCCTGAGGTCCCTGTTCGGTCGCCACCTGCCGGGGACCAGCCCCAACTGATCCAGGGTATTCGAAGGAGAGATGGCCTAGGCGACTATTTATATGCTAATCAGAGATGTCAAGAATAATAGTATGAGGAGAGCTCAGTAGGAAAATTCGGTGGAGAAAAGAGACTGAGTAGCTTGGTTTACGCGGAAGACCAATCAAACTTCAAGACAAGAAGTTTGCACCACTTACGTAGGCCGCAGGCGCCCTCTCGAATAGCGAAAGGTGCCTCACCCTAGACACCTTCTCGAGTGGGTCTTAGCAGCCCAGGCATAATTAGTAAGCGTGGTGGGTTCCGCGCTCCAGATGGAGACTCAGCTGGAAGTTAAAGGGAAGAATGACAAGGAACTTTATGAATTGGAGCTGTAAGTTAACTCTTTGACAGAGAGAGCGAGATGGTGGTGGGGGACAGCCCCCAGTGAAATCAGAGGTGAGAGCACAAAGCAATACAGTAGGCAGACTCCGGTTTTTTTGGGGGGAGATGCTCGAGAACATCCGGGTGGACTCCTGAGGCTCGATCCCGCATTTGCGTATGCCGAGCCTCCTTCCTCATGACCTTTGTCCAGAGTGGAATGCCTCCCCGGCTCCCGGCACATGATCAGTGCATGCTCAGTCACGATATCAGTGCCTGCTCAGCCACGTGATCACTGACGGCACAGTCACGTGATCAGCGCCTCTCAGTCACGTGATCACCGTATGATAAACACGTGATCAGTGAACGACCAGCCACGTGATCACTGCATGCGCGGTCAGGTGGTCAGTTCCTGATCAGCCACCTGATCAGTGCGTGCACAGTCCCCTGATCAGCGCCTGTCAGTCACTGATCACTGCCTGATAAACACGTGATCAGTGCCCGAACAGCCACGTCATCAGTGCATGCGCAGTCACGTGATCAGTGCATGATAGCCACGTGATCAGTGCGTGCACAGTCCCATGATCAGCGTCTGTCAGTCACTGATCATTGCCTGATAAACACGTGATCAGTGCATGATGAGCCATGTGATCAGTGCCCGATCAGCCACGTCATCAGTGCATGCGCAGTCACGTCATCAGTGCATGATAGCCACGTGATCAGTGCATGCTCAGTCACGTGATCTGGACTTGATCAGCCACGTGATCAGTGCCTGCAGAGTCACGTGATCAGGGCCTGCTGAGCTGCGTGATTCCTGCCGGCTCATCTGCATGACAATTGCCAGCTGAGCTGCGTGATTCCTGTCGGCTCATCTGCTTGACAATTGCCAGCTGAGCTGCGTGATTCCTGCCTGGTCACGTGCTTGATTATTGCCAGTTGAGCAGCATGATTCGTCACTGCTGAGCTCCATGCTTATTGCCTGCTGATTGCGTGGTTCGTGTCTGCTCAGCTCTTTGAGTATCGCCTCCTGAGGTCCCTGTTCGGTCGCCACCTGCCGGGGACCAGCCCCAACTGATCCAGGGTATTCGAAGGAGAGATGGCCTAGGCGACTATTTATATGCTAATCAGAGATGTCAAGAATAATAGTATGAGGAGAGCTCAGTAGGAAAATTCGGTGGAGAAAAGAGACTGAGTAGCTTGGTTTACGCGGAAGACCAATCAAACTTCAAGACAAGAAGTTTGCACCACTTACGTGGGCCGCAGGCGCCCTCTCGAATAGCGAAAGGTGCCTCACCCTAGACACCTTCTCGAGTGGGTCTTAGCAGCCCAGGCATAATTAGTAAGCGTGGTGGGTTCCGCGCTCCAGATGGAGACTCAGCTGGAAGTTAAAGGGAAGAATGACAAGGAACTTTATGAATTGGAGCTGTAAGTTAACTCTTTGACAGAGAGAGCGAGATGGTGGTGGGGGACAGCCCCCAGTGAAATCAGAGGTGAGAGCACAAAGCAATACAGTAGGCAGACTCCGGTTTTTTTGGGGGGAGATGCTCGAGAATATCCGGGTGGACTCCTGAGGCTCGATCCCGCATTTGCGTATGCCGAGCCTCCTTCCTCATGACCTTTGTCCAGAGTGGAATGCCTCCCCGGCTCCCGGCACATGATCAGTGCATGCTCAGTCACGATATCAGTGCCTGCTCAGCCACGTGATCACTGACGGCACAGTCACGTGATCAGCGCCTCTCAGTCACGTGATCACCCTATGATAAACACGTGATCAGTGAACGACCAGCCACGTGATCACTGCATGCGCGGTCAGGTGGTCAGTTCCTGATCAGCCACCTGATCAGTGCGTGCACAGTCCCCTGATCAGCGCCTGTCAGTCACTGATCACTGCCTGATAAACACGTGATCAGTGCCCGAACAGCCACGTCATCAGTGCATGCGCAGTCACGTGATCAGTGCATGATAGCCACGTGATCAGTGCGTGCACAGTCCCATGATCAGCGCCTGTCAGTCACTGATCATTGCCTGATAAACACGTGATCAGTGCATGATGAGCCATGTGATCAGTGCCCGATCAGCCACGTCATCAGTGCATGCGCAGTCACGTCATCAGTGCATGATAGCCACGTGATCAGTGCATGCTCAGTCACGTGATCTGGACTTGATCAGCCACGTGATCAGTGCCTGCAGAGTCACGTGATCAGGGCCTGCTGAGCTGCGTGATTCCTGCCGGCTCATCTGCATGACAATTGCCAGCTGAGCTGCGTGATTCCTGTCGGCTCATCTGCTTGACAATTGCCAGCTGAGCTGCGTGATTCCTGCCTGGTCACGTGCTTGATTATTGCCAGTTGAGCAGCATGATTCGTCACTGCTGAGCTCCATGCTTATTGCCTGCTGATTGCGTGGTTCGTGTCTGCTCAGCTCTTTGAGTATTGCCTCCTGAGGTCCCTGTTCGGTCGCCACCTGCCGGGGACCAGCCCCAACTGATCCAGGGTATTCGAAGGAGAGATGGCCTAGGCGACTATTTATATGCTAATCAGAGATGTCAAGAATAATAGTATGAGGAGAGCTCAGTAGGAAAATTCGGTGGAGAAAAGAGACTGAGTAGCTTGGTTTACGCGGAAGACCAATCAAACTTCAAGACAAGAAGTTTGCACCACTTACGTAGGCCGCAGGCGCCCTCTCGAATAGCGAAAGGTGCCTCACCCTAGACACCTTCTCGAGTGGGTCTTAGCAGCCCAGGCATAATTAGTAAGCGTGGTGGGTTCCGCGCTCCAGATGGAGACTCAGCTGGAAGTTAAAGGGAAGAATGACAAGGAACTTTATGAATTGGAGCTGTAAGTTAACTCTTTGACAGAGAGAGCGAGATGGTGGTGGGGGACAGCCCCCAGTGAAATCAGAGGTGAGAGCACAAAGCAATACAGTAGGCAGACTCCGGTTTGGGGGAGATGCTCGAGAATATCCGGGTGGACTCCTGAGGCTCGATCCCGCATTTGCGTATGCCGAGCCTCCTTCCTCATGACCTTTGTCCAGAGTGGAATGCCTCCCCGGCTCCCGGCACATGATCAGTGCATGCTCAGTCACGATATCAGTGCCTGCTCAGCCACGTGATCACTGACGGCACAGTCACGTGATCAGCGCCTCTCAGTCACGTGATCACCGTATGATAAACACGTGATCAGTGAACGACCAGCCACGTGATCACTGCATGCGCGGTCAGGTGGTCAGTTCCTGATCAGCCACCTGATCAGTGCGTGCACAGTCCCCTGATCAGCGCCTGTCAGTCACTGATCACTGCCTGATAAACACGTGATCAGTGCCCGAACAGCCACGTCATCAGTGCATGCGCAGTCACGTGATCAGTGCATGATAGCCACGTGATCAGTGCGTGCACAGTCCCATGATCAGCGCCTGTCAGTCACTGATCATTGCCTGATAAACACGTGATCAGTGCATGATGAGCCATGTGATCAGTGCCCGATCAGCCACGTCATCAGTGCATGCGCAGTCACGTCATCAGTGCATGATAGCCACGTGATCAGTGCATGCTCAGTCACGTGATCTGGACTTGATCAGCCACGTGATCAGTGCCTGCAGAGTCACGTGATCAGGGCCTGCTGAGCTGCGTGATTCCTGCCGGCTCATCTGCATGACAATTGCCATCTGAGCTGCGTGATTCCTGTCGGCTCATCTGCTTGACAATTGCCAGCTGAGCTGCGTGATTCCTGCCTGGTCACGTGCTTGATTATTGCCAGTTGAGCAGCATGATTCGTCACTGCTGAGCTCCATGCTTATTGCCTGCTGATTGCGTGGTTCGTGTCTGCTCAGCTCTTTGAGTATCGCCTCCTGAGGTCCCTGTTCGGTCGCCACCTGCCGCGGATCAGCCCCAACTGATCCAGGGTATTCGAAGGAGATATGGCCTAGGCGAATATTTATATGCTAATCAGAGATGTCAAGAATAATAGTATGAGGAGAGCTCAGTAGGAAAATTCGGTGGAGAAAAGAGACTGAGTAGCTTGGTTTACGCGGAAGACCAATCAAACTTCAAGACAAGAAGTTTGCACCACTTACGTAGGCGGCAGGCGCCCTCTCGAATAGCGAAAGGTGCCTCACCCTAGACACCTTCTCGAGTGGGTCTTAGCAGCCCAGGCATAATTAGTAAGCGTGGTGGGTTCCGCGCTCCAGATGGAGACTCAGCTGGAAGTTAAAGGGAAGAATGACAAGGAACTTTATGAATTGGAGCTCTAATTTAACTCTTTGACAGAGAGAGCGAGATGGTGGTGGGGGACAGCCCCCAGTGAAATCAGAGGTGAGAGCACAAAGCAATACAGTAGGCAGACTCGGGTTTCTTTGGGGGGGAGATGCTCGAGAATATCCGGGTGGACTCCTGAGGCTCGATCCCGCATTTGCGTATGCCGAGCCTCCTTCCTCATGACCTTTGTCCAGAGTGGAATGCCTCCCCTCCCGGCACATGATCAGTGCATGCTCAGTCACGATATCAGTGCCTGCTCAGCCACGTGATCACTGACGGCACAGTCACGTGATCAGCGCCTCTCAGTCACGTGATCACCCTATGATAAACACGTGATCAGTGAACGACCAGCCACGTGATCACTGCATGCGCGGTCAGGTGGTCAGTTCCTGATCAGCCACCTGATCAGTGCGTGCACAGTCCCCTGATCAGCGCCTGTCAGTCACTGATCACTGCCTGATAAACACGTGATCAGTGCCCGAACAGCCACGCCATCAGTGCATGCGCAGTCACGTGATCAGTGCATGATAGCCACGTGATCAGTGCGTGCACAGTCCCATGATCAGCGCCTGTCAGTCACTGATCATTGCCTGATAAACACGTGATCAGTGCATGATGAGCCATGTGATCAGTGCCCGATCAGCCACGTCATCAGTGCATGCGCAGTCACGTCATCAGTGCATGATAGCCACGTGATCAGTGCATGCTCAGTCACGTGATCTGGACTTGATCAGCCACGTGATCAGTGCCTGCAGAGTCACGTGATCAGGGCCTGCTGAGCTGCGTGATTCCTGCCGCTCATCTGCATGACAATTGCCAGCTGAGCTGCGTGATTCCTGTCGGCTCATCTGCTTGACAATTGCCAGCTGAGCTGCGTGATTCCTGCCTGGTCACGTGCTTGATTATTGCCAGTTGAGCAGCATGATTCGTCACTGCTGAGCTCCATGCTTATTGCCTGCTGATTGCGTGGTTCGTGTCTGCTCAGCTCTTTGAGTATTGCCTCCTGAGGTCCCTGTTCGGTCGCCACCTGCCGGGGACCAGCCCCAACTGATCCAGGGTATTCGAAGGAGAGATGGCCTAGGCGACTATTTATATGCTAATCAGAGATGTCAAGAATAATAGTATGAGGAGAGCTCAGTAGGAAAATTCGGTGGAGAAAAGAGACTGAGTAGCTTGGTTTACGCGGAAGACCAATCAAACTTCAAGACAAGAAGTTTGCACCACTTACGTAGGCCGCAGGCGCCCTCTCGAATAGCGAAAGGTGCCTCACCCTAGACACCTTCTCGAGTGGGTCTTAGCAGCCCAGGCATAATTAGTAAGCGTGGTGGGTTCCGCGCTCCAGATGGAGACTCAGCTGGAAGTTAAAGGGAAGAATGACAAGGAACTTTATGAATTGGAGCTGTAAGTTAACTCTTTGACAGAGAGAGCGAGATGGTGGTGGGGGACAGCCCCCAGTGAAATCAGAGGTGAGAGCACAAAGCAATACAGTAGGCAGACTCCGGTTTTTTTGGGGGGGAGATGCTCGAGAATATCCGGGTGGACTCCTGAGGCTCGATCCCGCATTTGCGTATGCCGAGCCTCCTTCCTCATGACCTTTGTCCAGAGTGGAATGCCTCCCCGGCTCCCGGCACATGATCAGTGCATGCTCAGTCACGATATCAGTGCCTGCTCAGCCACGTGATCACTGACGGCACAGTCACGTGATCAGCGCCTCTCAGTCACGTGATCACCGTATGATAAACACGTGATCAGTGAACGACCAGCCACGTGATCACTGCATGCGCGGTCAGGTGGTCAGTTCCTGATCAGCCACCTGATCAGTGCGTGCACAGTCCCCTGATCAGCGCCTGTCAGTCACTGATCACTGCCTGATAAACACGTGATCAGTGCCCGAACAGCCACGTCATCAGTGCATGCGCAGTCACGTGATCAGTGCATGATAGCCACGTGATCAGTGCGTGCACAGTCCCATGATCAGCGCCTGTCAGTCACTGATCATTGCCTGATAAACACGTGATCAGTGCATGATGAGCCATGTGATCAGTGCCCGATCAGCCACGCCATCAGTGCATGCGCAGTCACGTCATCAGTGCATGATAGCCACGTGATCAGTGCATGCTCAGTCACGTGATCTGGACTTGATCAGCCACGTGATCAGTGCCTGCAGAGTCACGTGATCAGGGCCTGCTGAGCTGCGTGATTCCTGCCGGCTCATCTGCATGACAATTGCCAGCTGAGCTGCGTGATTCCTGTCGGCTCATCTGCTTGACAATTGCCAGCTGAGCTGCGTGATTCCTGCCTGGTCACGTGCTTGATTATTGCCAGTTGAGCAGCATGATTCGTCACTGCTGAGCTCCATGCTTATTGCCTGCTGATTGCGTGGTTCGTGTCTGCTCAGCTCTTTGAGTATTGCCTCCTGAGGTCCCTGTTCGGTCGCCACCTGCCGGGGACCAGCCCCAACTGATCCAGGGTATTCGAAGGAGAGATGGCCTAGGCGACTATTTATATGCTAATCAGAGATGTCAAGAATAATAGTATGAGGAGAGCTCAGTAGGAAAATTCGGTGGAGAAAAGAGACTGAGTAGCTTGGTTTACGCGGAAGACCAATCAAACTTCAAGACAAGAAGTTTGCACCACTTACGTAGGCCGCAGGCGCCCTCTCGAATAGCGAAAGGTGCCTCACCCTAGACACCTTCTCGAGTGGGTCTTAGCAGCCCAGGCATAATTAGTAAGCGTGGTGGGTTCCGCGCTCCAGATGGAGACTCAGCTGGAAGTTAAAGGGAAGAATGACAAGGAACTTTATGAATTGGAGCTGTAAGTTAACTCTTTGACAGAGAGAGCGAGATGGTGGTGGGGGACAGCCCCCAGTGAAATCAGAGGTGAGAGCACAAAGCAATACAGTAGGCAGACTCCGGGTTTTTTTGGGGGGAGATGCTCGAGAATATCCGGGTGGACTCCTGAGGCTCGATCCCGCATTTGCGTATGCCGAGCCTCCTTCCTCATGACCTTTGTCCAGAGTGGAATGCCTCCCCGGCTCCCGGCACATGATCAGTGCATGCTCAGTCACGATATCAGTGCCTGCTCAGCCACGTGATCACTGACGGCACAGTCACGTGATCAGCGCCTCTCAGTCACGTGATCACCGTATGATAAACACGTGATCAGTGAACGACCGGCCACGTGATCACTGCATGCGCGGTCAGGTGGTCAGTTCCTGATCAGCCACCTGATCAGTGCGTGCACAGTCCCCTGAACAGCGCCTGTCAGTCACTCATCACTGCCTGATAAACACGTGATCAGTGCCCGAACAGCCACGCCATCAGTGCATGCGCAGTCACGTGATCAGTGCATGATAGCCACGTGATCAGTGCGTGCACAGTCCCATGATCAGCGCCTGTCAGTCACTGATCATTGCCTGATAAACACGTGATCAGTGCATGATGAGCCATGTGATCAGTGCCCGATCAGCCACGCCATCAGTGCATGCGCAGTCACGCCATCAGTGCATGATAGCCACGTGATCAGTGCATGCTCAGTCACGTGATCTGGACTTGATCAGCCACGTGATCAGTGCCTGCAGAGTCACGTGATCAGGGCCTGCTGAGCTGCGTGATTCCTGCCGCTCATCTGCATGACAATTGCCAGCTGAGCTGCGTGATTCCTGTCGGCTCATCTGCTTGACAATTGCCAGCTGAGCTGCGTGATTCCTGCCTGGTCACGTGCTTGATTATTGCCAGTTGAGCAGCATGATTCGTCACTGCTGAGCTCCATGCTTATTGCCTGCTGATTGCGTGGTTCGTGTCTGCTCAGCTCTTTGAGTATTGCCTCCTGAGGTCCCTGTTCGGTCGCCACCTGCCGGGACCAGCCCCAACTGATCCAGGGTATTCGAAGGAGAGATGGCCTAGGCGACTATTTATATGCTAATCAGAGATGTCAAGAATAATAGTATGAGGAGAGCTCAGTAGGAAAATTCGGTGGAGAAAAGAGACTGAGTAGCTTGGTTTACGCGGAAGACCAATCAAACTTCAAGACAAGAAGTTTGCACCACTTACGTAGGCCGCAGGCGCCCTCTCGAATAGCGAAAGGTGCCTCACCCTAGACACCTTCTCGAGTGGGTCTTAGCAGCCCAGGCATAATTAGTAAGCGTGGTGGGTTCCGCGCTCCAGATGGAGACTCAGCTGGAAGTTAAAGGGAAGAATGACAAGGAACTTTATGAATTGGAGCTGTAAGTTAACTCTTTGACAGAGAGAGCGAGATGGTGGTGGGGGACAGCCCCCAGTGAAATCAGAGGTGAGAGCACAAAGCAATACAGTAGGCAGACTCCGGTTTTTTTGGGGGAGATGCTCGAGAATATCCGGGTGGACTCCTGAGGCTCGATCCCGCATTTGCGTATGCCGAGCCTCCTTCCTCATGACCTTTGTCCAGAGTGGAATGCCTCCCCGGCTCCCGGCACATGATCAGTGCATGCTCAGTCACGATATCAGTGCCTGCTCAGCCACGTGATCACTGACGGCACAGTCACGTGATCAGCGCCTCTCAGTCACGTGATCACCGTATGATAAACACGTGATCAGTGAACGACCAGCCACGTGATCACTGCATGCGCAGTCAGGTGGTCAGTTCCTGATCAGCCACCTGATCAGTGCGTGCACAGTCCCCTGATCAGCGCCTGTCAGTCACTGATCACTGCCTGATAAACACGTGATCAGTGCCCGAACAGCCACGTCATCAGTGCATGCGCAGTCACGTGATCAGTGCATGATAGCCACGTGATCAGTGCGTGCACAGTCCCATGATCAGCGCCTGTCAGTCACTGATCATTGCCTGATAAACACGTGATCAGTGCATGATGAGCCATGTGATCAGTGCCCGATCAGCCACGCCATCAGTGCATGCGCAGTCACGTCATCAGTGCATGATAGCCACGTGATCAGTGCATGCTCAGTCACGTGATCTGGACTTGATCAGCCACGTGATCAGTGCCTGCAGAGTCACGTGATCAGGGCCTGCTGAGCTGCGTGATTCCTGCCGGCTCATCTGCATGACAATTGCCAGCTGAGCTGCGTGATTCCTGTCGGCTCATCTGCTTGACAATTGCCAGCTGAGCTGCGTGATTCCTGCCTGGTCACGTGCTTGATTATTGCCAGTTGAGCAGCATGATTCGTCACTGCTGAGCTCCATGCTTATTGCCTGCTGATTGCGTGGTTCGTGTCTGCTCAGCTCTTTGAGTATTGCCTCCTGAGGTCCCTGTTCGGTCGCCACCTGCCGGGGACCAGCCCCAACTGATCCAGGGTATTCGAAGGAGAGATGGCCTAGGCGACTATTTATATGCTAATCAGAGATGTCAAGAATAATAGTATGAGGAGAGCTCAGTAGGAAAATTCGGTGGAGAAAAGAGACTGAGTAGCTTGGTTTACGCGGAAGACCAATCAAACTTCAAGACAAGAAGTTTGCACCACTTACGTAGGCCGCAGGCGCCCTCTCGAATAGCGAAAGGTGCCTCACCCTAGACACCTTCTCGAGTGGGTCTTAGCAGCCCAGGCATAATTAGTAAGCGTGGTGGGTTCCGCGCTCCAGATGGAGACTCAGCTGGAAGTTAAAGGGAAGAATGACAAGGAACTTTATGAATTGGAGCTGTAAGTTAACTCTTTGACAGAGAGAGCGAGATGGTGGTGGGGGACAGCCCCCAGTGAAATCAGAGGTGAGAGCACAAAGCAATACAGTAGGCAGACTCCGGTTTTTTTGGGGGGAGATGCTCGAGAATATCCGGGTGGACTCCTGAGGCTCGATCCCGCATTTGCGTATGCCGAGCCTCCTTCCTCATGACCTTTGTCCAGAGTGGAATGCCTCCCCGGCTCCCGGCACATGATCAGTGCATGCTCAGTCACGATATCAGTGCCTGCTCAGCCACGTGATCACTGACGGCACAGTCACGTGATCAGCGCCTCTCAGTCACGTGATCACCGTATGATAAACACGTGATCAGTGAACGACCAGCCACGTGATCACTGCATGCGCGGTCAGGTGGTCAGTTCCTGATCAGCCACCTGATCAGTGCGTGCACAGTCCCCTGATCAGCGCCTGTCAGTCACTGATCACTGCCTGATAAACCGTGATCAGTGCCCGAACAGCCACGTCATCAGTGCATGCGCAGTCACGTGATCAGTGCATGATAGCCACGTGATCAGTGCGTGCACAGTCCCATGATCAGCGCCTGTCAGTCACTGATCATTGCCTGATAAACACGTGATCAGTGCATGATGAGCCATGTGATCAGTGCCCGATCAGCCACGCCATCAGTGCATGCGCAGTCACGTCATCAGTGCATGATAGCCACGTGATCAGTGCATGCTCAGTCACGTGATCTGGACTTGATCAGCCACGTGATCAGTGCCTGCAGAGTCACGTGATCAGGGCCTGCTGAGCTGCGTGATTCCTGCCGGCTCATCTGCATGACAATTGCCAGCTGAGCTGCGTGATTCCTGTCGGCTCATCTGCTTGACAATTGCCAGCTGAGCTGCGTGATTCCTGCCTGGTCACGTGCTTGATTATTGCCAGTTGAGCAGCATGATTCGTCACTGCTGAGCTCCATGCTTATTGCCTGCTGATTGCGTGGTTCGTGTCTGCTCAGCTCTTTGAGTATTGCCTCCTGAGGTCCCTGTTCGGTCGCCACCTGCCGGGGACCAGCCCCAACTGATCCAGGGTATTCGAAGGAGAGATGGCCTAGGCGACTATTTATATGCTAATCAGAGATGTCAAGAATAATAGTATGAGGAGAGCTCAGTAGGAAAATTCGGTGGAGAAAAGAGACTGAGTAGCTTGGTTTACGCGGAAGACCAATCAAACTTCAAGACAAGAAGTTTGCACCACTTACGAGGCCGCAGGCGCCCTCTCGAATAGCGAAAGGTGCCTCACCCTAGACACCTTCTCGAGTGGGTCTTAGCAGCCCAGGCATAATTAGTAAGCGTGGTGGGTTCCGCGCTCCAGATGGAGACTCAGCTGGAAGTTAAAGGGAAGAATGACAAGGAACTTTATGAATTGGAGCTGTAAGTTAACTCTTTGACAGAGAGAGCGAGATGGTGGTGGGGGACAGCCCCCAGTGAAATCAGAGGTGAGAGCACAAAGCAATACAGTAGGCAGACTCCGGTTTTTTTGGGGGGAGATGCTCGAGAATATCCGGGTGGACTCCTGAGGCTCGATCCCGCATTTGCGTATGCCGAGCCTCCTTCCTCATGACCTTTGTCCAGAGTGGAATGCCTCCCGGCTCCCGGCACATGATCAGTGCATGCTCAGTCACGATATCAGTGCCTGCTCAGCCACGTGATCACTGACGGCACAGTCACGTGATCAGCGCCTCTCAGTCACGTGATCACCGTATGATAAACACGTGATCAGTGAACGACCAGCCACGTGATCACTGCATGCGCGGTCAGGTGGTCAGTTCCTGATCAGCCACCTGATCAGTGCGTGCACAGTCCCCTGATCAGCGCCTGTCAGTCACTGATCACTGCCTGATAAACACGTGATCAGTGCCCGAACAGCCACGTCATCAGTGCATGCGCAGTCACGTGATCAGTGCATGATAGCCACGTGATCAGTGCGTGCACAGTCCCATGATCAGCGCCTGTCAGTCACTGATCATTGCCTGATAAACACGTGATCAGTGCATGATGAGCCATGTGATCAGTGCCCGATCAGCCACGCCATCAGTGCATGCGCAGTCACGTCATCAGTGCATGATAGCCACGTGATCAGTGCATGCTCAGTCACGTGATCTGGACTTGATCAGCCACGTGATCAGTGCCTGCAGAGTCACGTGATCAGGGCCTGCTGAGCTGCGTGATTCCTGCCGGCTCATCTGCATGACAATTGCCAGCTGAGCTGCGTGATTCCTGTCGGCTCATCTGCTTGACAATTGCCAGCTGAGCTGCGTGATTCCTGCCTGGTCACGTGCTTGATTATTGCCAGTTGAGCAGCATGATTCGTCACTGCTGAGCTCCATGCTTATTGCCTGCTGATTGCGTGGTTCGTGTCTGCTCAGCTCTTTGAGTATTGCCTCCTGAGGTCCCTGTTCGGTCGCCACCTGCCGGGGACCAGCCCCAACTGATCCAGGGTATTCGAAGGAGAGATGGCCTAGGCGACTATTTATATGCTAATCAGAGATGTCAAGAATAATAGTATGAGGAGAGCTCAGTAGGAAAATTCGGTGGAGAAAAGAGACTGAGTAGCTTGGTTTACGCGGAAGACCAATCAAACTTCAAGACAAGAAGTTTGCACCACTTACGTAGGCCGCAGGCGCCCTCTCGAATAGCGAAAGGTGCCTCACCCTAGACACCTTCTCGAGTGGGTCTTAGCAGCCCAGGCATAATTAGTAAGCGTGGTGGGTTCCGCGCTCCAGATGGAGACTCAGCTGGAAGTTAAAGGGAAGAATGACAAGGAACTTTATGAATTGGAGCTGTAAGTTAACTCTTTGACAGAGAGAGCGAGATGGTGGTGGGGGACAGCCCCCAGTGAAATCAGAGGTGAGAGCACAAAGCAATACAGTAGGCAGACTCCGGTTTTTTTGGGGGGAGATGCTCGAGAATATCCGGGTGGACTCCTGAGGCTCGATCCCGCATTTGCGTATGCCGAGCCTCCTTCCTCATGACCTTTGTCCAGAGTGGAATGCCTCCCCGGCTCCCGGCACATGATCAGTGCATGCTCAGTCACGATATCAGTGCCTGCTCAGCCACGTGATCACTGACGGCACAGTCACGTGATCAGCGCCTCTCAGTCACGTGATCACCGTATGATAAACACGTGATCAGTGAACGACCAGCCACGTGATCACTGCATGCGCGGTCAGGTGGTCAGTTCCTGATCAGCCACCTGATCAGTGCGTGCACAGTCCCCTGATCAGCGCCTGTCAGTCACTGATCACTGCCTGATAAACACGTGATCAGTGCCCGAACAGCCACGTCATCAGTGCATGCGCAGTCACGTGATCAGTGCATGATAGCCACGTGATCAGTGCGTGCACAGTCCCATGATCAGCGCCTGTCAGTCACTGATCATTGCCTGATAAACACGTGATCAGTGCATGATGAGCCATGTGATCAGTGCCCGATCAGCCACGCCATCAGTGCATGCGCAGTCACGCCATCAGTGCATGATAGCCACGTGATCAGTGCATGCTCAGTCACGTGATCTGGACTTGATCAGCCACGTGATCAGTGCCTGCAGAGTCACGTGATCAGGGCCTGCTGAGCTGCGTGATTCCTGCCGGCTCATCTGCATGACAATTGCCATCTGAGCTGCGTGATTCCTGTCGGCTCATCTGCTTGACAATTGCCAGCTGAGCTGCGTGATTCCTGCCTGGTCACGTGCTTGATTATTGCCAGTTGAGCAGCATGATTCGTCACTGCTGAGCTCCATGCTTATTGCCTGCTGATTGCGTGGTTCGTGTCTGCTCAGCTCTTTGAGTATTGCCTCCTGAGGTCCCTGTTCGGTCGCCACCTGCCGGGGACCAGCCCCAACTGATCCAGGGTATTCGAAGGAGAGATGGCCTAGGCGACTATTTATATGCTAATCAGAGATGTCAAGAATAATAGTATGAGGAGAGCTCAGTAGGAAAATTCGGTGAGAAAAGAGACTGAGTAGCTTGGTTTACGCGGAAGACCAATCAAACTTCAAGACAAGAAGTTTGCACCACTTACGTAGGCCGCAGGCGCCCTCTCGAATAGCGAAAGGTGCCTCACCCTAGACACCTTCTCGAGTGGGTCTTAGCAGCCCAGGCATAATTAGTAAGCGTGGTGGGTTCCGCGCTCCAGATGGAGACTCAGCTGGAAGTTAAAGGGAAGAATGACAAGGAACTTTATGAATTGGAGCTGTAAGTTAACTCTTTGACAGAGAGAGCGAGATGGTGGTGGGGGACAGCCCCCAGTGAAATCAGAGGTGAGAGCACAAAGCAATACAGTAGGCAGACTCCGGTTTTTTTGGGGGAGATGCTCGAGAATATCCGGGTGGACTCCTGAGGCTCGATCCCGCATTTGCGTATGCCGAGCCTCCTTCCTCATGACCTTTGTCCAGAGTGGAATGCCTCCCGGCTCCCGGCACATGATCAGTGCATGCTCAGTCACGATATCAGTGCCTGCTCAGCCACGTGATCACTGACGGCACAGTCACGTGATCAGCGCCTCTCAGTCACGTGATCACCGTATGATAAACACGTGATCAGTGAACGACCAGCCACGTGATCACTGCATGCGCGGTCAGGTGGTCAGTTCCTGATCAGCCACCTGATCAGTGCGTGCACAGTCCCCTGATCAGCGCCTGTCAGTCACTGATCACTGCCTGATAAACACGTGATCAGTGCCCGAACAGCCACGTCATCAGTGCATGCGCAGTCACGTGATCAGTGCATGATAGCCACGTGATCAGTGCGTGCACAGTCCCATGATCAGCGCCTGTCAGTCACTGATCATTGCCTGATAAACACGTGATCAGTGCATGATGAGCCATGTGATCAGTGCCCGATCAGCCACGTCATCAGTGCATGCGCAGTCACGTCATCAGTGCATGATAGCCACGTGATCAGTGCATGCTCAGTCACGTGATCTGGACTTGATCAGCCACGTGATCAGTGCCTGCAGAGTCACGTGATCAGGGCCTGCTGAGCTGCGTGATTCCTGCCGGCTCATCTGCATGACAATTGCCAGCTGAGCTGCGTGATTCCTGTCGGCTCATCTGCTTGACAATTGCCAGCTGAGCTGCGTGATTCCTGCCTGGTCACGTGCTTGATTATTGCCAGTTGAGCAGCATGATTCGTCACTGCTGAGCTCCATGCTTATTGCCTGCTGATTGCGTGTTCGTGTCTGCTCAGCTCTTTGAGTATTGCCTCCTGAGGTCCCTGTTCGGTCGCCACCTGCCGGGGACCAGCCCCAACTGATCCAGGGTATTCGAAGGAGAGATGGCCTAGGCGACTATTTATATGCTAATCAGAGATGTCAAGAATAATAGTATGAGGAGAGCTCAGTAGGAAAATTCGGTGGAGAAAAGAGACTGAGTAGCTTGGTTTACGCGGAAGACCAATCAAACTTCAAGACAAGAAGTTTGCACCACTTACGTAGGCCGCAGGCGCCCTCTCGAATAGCGAAAGGTGCCTCACCCTAGACACCTTCTCGAGTGGGTCTTAGCAGCCCAGGCATAATTAGTAAGCGTGGTGGGTTCCGCTCCAGATGGAGACTCAGCTGGAAGTTAAAGGGAAGAATGACAAGGAACTTTATGAATTGGAGCTGTAAGTTAACTCTTTGACAGAGAGAGCGAGATGGTGGTGGGGGACAGCCCCCAGTGAAATCAGAGGTGAGAGCACAAAGCAATACAGTAGGCAGACTCTGGTTTTTTTGGGGGGAGATGCTCGAGAATATCCGGGTGGACTCCTGAGGCTCGATCCCGCATTTGCGTATGCCGAGCCTCCTTCCTCATGACCTTTGTCCAGAGTGGAATGCCTCCCCGGCTCCCGGCACATGATCAGTGCATGCTCAGTCACGATATCAGTGCCTGCTCAGCCACGTGATCACTGACGGCACAGTCACGTGATCAGCGCCTCTCAGTCACGTGATCACCGTATGATAAACACGTGATCAGTGAACGACCAGCCACGTGATCACTGCATGCGCGGTCAGGTGGTCAGTTCCTGATCAGCCACCTGATCAGTGCGTGCACAGTCCCCTGATCAGCGCCTGTCAGTCACTGATCACTGCCTGATAAACACGTGATCAGTGCCCGAACAGCCACGCCATCAGTGCATGCGCAGTCACGTGATCAGTGCATGATAGCCACGTGATCAGTGCGTGCACAGTCCCATGATCAGCGCCGTCAGTCACTGATCATTGCCTGATAAACACGTGATCAGTGCATGATGAGCCATGTGATCAGTGCCCGATCAGCCACGTCATCAGTGCATGCGCAGTCACGTCATCAGTGCATGATAGCCACGTGATCAGTGCATGCTCAGTCACGTGATCTGGACTTGATCAGCCACGTGATCAGTGCCTGCAGAGTCACGTGATCAGGGCCTGCTGAGCTGCGTGATTCCTGCCGGCTCATCTGCATGACAATTGCCATCTGAGCTGCGTGATTCCTGTCGGCTCATCTGCTTGACAATTGCCAGCTGAGCTGCGTGATTCCTGCCTGGTCACGTGCTTGATTATTGCCAGTTGAGCAGCATGATTCGTCACTGCTGAGCTCCATGCTTATTGCCTGCTGATTGCGTGGTTCGTGTCTGCTCAGCTCTTTGAGTATTGCCTCCTGAGGTCCCTGTTCGGTCGCCACCTGCCGGGGACCAGCCCCAACTGATCCAGGGTATTCGAAGGAGAGATGGCCTAGGCGACTATTTATATGCTAATCAGAGATGTCAAGAATAATAGTATGAGGAGAGCTCAGTAGGAAAATTCGGTGGAGAAAAGAGACTGAGTAGCTTGGTTTACGCGGAAGACCAATCAAACTTCAAGACAAGAAGTTTGCACCACTTACGTAGGCCGCAGGCGCCCTCTCGAATAGCGAAAGGTGCCTCACCCTAGACACCTTCTCGAGTGGGTCTTAGCAGCCCAGGCATAATTAGTAAGCGTGGTGGGTTCCGCGCTCCAGATGGAGACTCAGCTGGAAGTTAAAGGGAAGAATGACAAGGAACTTTATGAATTGGAGCTGTAAGTTAACTCTTTGACAGAGAGAGCGAGATGGTGGGGGACAGCCCCCAGTGAAATCAGAGGTGAGAGCACAAAGCAATACAGTAGGCAGACTCCGGTTTTTTTGGGGGGAGATGCTCGAGAATATCCGGGTGGACTCCTGAGGCTCGATCCCGCATTTGCGTATGCCGAGCCTCCTTCCTCATGACCTTTGTCCAGAGTGGAATGCCTCCCCGGCTCCCGGCACATGATCAGTGCATGCTCAGTCACGATATCAGTGCCTGCTCAGCCACGTGATCACTGACGGCACAGTCACGTGATCAGCGCCTCTCAGTCACGTGATCACCGTATGATAAACACGTGATCAGTGAACGACCAGCCACGTGATCACTGCATGCGCGGTCAGGTGGTCAGTTCCTGATCAGCCACCTGATCAGTGCGTGCACAGTCCCCTGATCAGCGCCTGTCAGTCACTGATCACTGCCTGATAAACACGTGATCAGTGCCCGAACAGCCACGTCATCAGTGCATGCGCAGTCACGTGATCAGTGCATGATAGCCACGTGATCAGTGCGTGCACAGTCCCATGATCAGCGCCTGTCAGTCACTGATCATTGCCTGATAAACACGTGATCAGTGCATGATGAGCCATGTGATCAGTGCCCGATCAGCCACGTGCAGTGCGCAGTCACGTCATCAGTGCATGATAGCCACGTGATCAGTGCATGCTCAGTCACGTGATCTGGACTTGATCAGCCACGTGATCAGTGCCCGCAGAGTCACGTGATCAGGGCCTGCTGAGCTGCGTGATTCCTGCCGCTCATCTGCATGACAATTGCCAGCTGAGCTGCGTGATTCCTGTCGGCTCATCTGCTTGACAATTGCCAGCTGAGCTGCGTGATTCCTGCCTGGTCACGTGCTTGATTATTGCCAGTTGAGCAGCATGATTCGTCACTGCTGAGCTCCATGCTTATTGCCTGCTGATTGCGTGGTTCGTGTCTGCTCAGCTCTTTGAGTATTGCCTCCTGAGGTCCCTGTTCGGTCGCCACCTGCCGGGGACCAGCCCCAACTGATCCAGGGTATTCGAAGGAGAGATGGCCTAGGCGACTATTTATATGCTAATCAGAGATGTCAAGAATAATAGTATGAGGAGAGCTCAGTAGGAAAATTCGGTGGAGAAAAGAGACTGAGTAGCTTGGTTTACGCGGAAGACCAATCAAACTTCAAGACAAGAAGTTTGCACCACTTACGTAGGCCGCAGGCGCCCTCTCGAATAGCGAAAGGTGCCTCACCCTAGACACCTTCTCGAGTGGGTCTTAGCAGCCCAGGCATAATTAGTAAGTGGTGGGTTCCGCGCTCCAGATGGAGACTCAGCTGGAAGTTAAAGGGAAGAATGACAAGGAACTTTATGAATTGGAGCTGTAAGTTAACTCTTTGACAGAGAGAGTGAGATGGTGGTGGGGGACAGCCCCCAGTGAAATCAGAGGTGAGAGCACAAAGCAATACAGTAGGCAGACTCCGGTTTTTGGGGAGATGCTCGAGAATATCCGGGTGGACTCCTGAGGCTCGATCCCGCATTTGCGTATGCCGAGCCTCCTTCCTCATGACCTTTGTCCAGAGTGGAATGCCTCCCGGCTCCCGGCACATGATCAGTGCATGCTCAGTCACGATATCAGTGCCTGCTCAGCCACGTGATCACTGACGGCACAGTCACGTGATCAGCGCCTCTCAGTCACGTGATCACCGTATGATAAACACGTGATCAGTGAACGACCAGCCACGTGATCACTGCATGCGCGGTCAGGTGGTCAGTTCCTGATCAGCCACCTGATCAGTGCGCACAGTCCCCCGATCAGCGCCTGTCAGTCACTGATCACTGCCTGATAAACACGTGATCAGTGCCCGAACAGCCACGCCATCAGTGTATGCGCAGTCGCGTGATCAGTGCATGATAGCCACGCGATCAGCGCGCACAGTCCCATGATCAGCGCCTGTCAGTCACTGATCATTGCCTGATAAACACGTGATCAGTGCATGATGAGCCATGTGATCAGTGCCCGATCAGCCACGCCATCAGTGCATGCGCAGTCACGTCATCAGTGCATGATCAGCCACGTGATCAGTGCCTGCAGAGTCACGTGATCAGGGCCTGCTGAGCTGCGTGATTCCTGCCGGCTCATCTGCATGACAATTGCCAGCTGAGCTGCGTGATTCCTGTCGGCTCATCTGCTTGACAATTGCCAGCTGAGCTGCGTGATTCCTGCCTGGTCACGTGCTTGATTATTGCCAGTTGAGCAGCATGATTCGTCACTGCTGAGCTCCATGCTTATTGCCTGCTGATTGCGTGGTTCGTGTCTGCTCAGCTCTTTGAGTATTGCCTCCTGAGGTCCCTGTTCTGTCGCCACCTGCCGGGGACCAGCCCCAACTGATCCAGGGTATTCGAAGGAGAGATGGCCTAGGCGACTATTTATATGCTAATCAGAGATGTCAAGAATAATAGTATGAGGAGAGCTCAGTAGGAAAATTCGGTGGAGAAAAGAGACTGAGTAGCTTGGTTTACGCGGAAGACCAATCAAACTTCAAGACAAGAAGTTTGCACCACTTACGCAGGCCGCAGGCGCCCTCTCGAATAGCGAAAGGTGCCTCACCCTAGACACCTTCTCGAGTGGGTCTTAGCAGCCCAGGCATAAGTAGTAAGCGTGGTGGGTTCCGCGCTCCAGATGGAGACTCAGCTGGAAGTTAAAGGGAAGAATGACAAGGAACTTTATGAATTGGAGCTGTAAGTTAACCCTTTGACAGAGAGAGCGAGATGGTGGTGGGGGACAGCCCCAGTGAAATCAGAGGTGAGAGCACAAAGCAATACAGTAGGCAGACTCCGGTTTTTTGGGGGAGATGCTCGAGAATATCCGGGTGGACTCCTGAGGCTCGATCCCGCATTTGCGTATGCCGAGCCTCCTTCCTCATGACCTTTGTCCAGAGTGGAATGCCTCCCCGGCTCCCGGCACATGATCAGTGCATGCTCAGTCACGATATCAGTGCCTGCTCAGCCACGTGATCACTGACGGCACAGTCACGTGATCAGCGCCTCTCAGTCACGTGATCACCGTATGATAAACACGTGATCAGTGAACGACCAGCCACGTGATCACTGCATGCGCGGTCAGGTGGTCAGTTCCTGATCAGCCACCTGATCAGTGCGTGCACAGTCCCCTGATCAGCGCTGTCAGTCACTGATCACTGCCTGATAAACACGTGATCAGTGCCCGAACAGCCACGTCATCAGTGCATGCGCAGTCACGTGATCAGTGCATGATAGCCACGTGATCAGTGCGTGCACAGTCCCATGTGTCAGTCACTGATCATTGCCTGATAAACACGTGATCAGTGCATGATGAGCCATGTGATCAGTGCCCGATCAGCCACGTCATCAGTGCATGCGCAGTCACGTCATCAGTGCATGATAGCCACGTGATCAGTGCATGCTCAGTCACGTGATCTGGACTTGATCAGCCACGTGATCAGTGCCTGCAGAGTCACGTGATCAGGGCCTGCTGAGCTGCGTGATTCCTGCCGGCTCATCTGCATGACAATTGCCAGCTGAGCTGCGTGATTCCTGTCGGCTCATCTGCTTGACAATTGCCAGCTGAGCTGCGTGATTCCTGCCTGGTCACGTGCTTGATTATTGCCAGTTGAGCAGCATGATTCGTCACTGCTGAGCTCCATGCTTATTGCCTGCTGATTGCGTGGTTCGTGTCTGCTCAGCTCTTTGAGTATTGCCTCCTGAGGTCCCTGTTCGGTCGCCACCTGCCGGGACCAGCCCCAACTGATCCAGGGTATTCGAAGGAGAGATGGCCTAGGCGACTATTTATATGCTAATCAGAGATGTCAAGAATAATAGTATGAGGAGAGCTCAGTAGGAAAATTCGGTGGAGAAAAGAGACTGAGTAGCTTGGTTTACGCGGAAGACCAATCAAACTTCAAGACAAGAAGTTTGCACCACTTACGTAGGCCGCAGGCGCCCTCTCGAATAGCGAAAGGTGCCTCACCCTAGACACCTTCTCGAGTGGGTCTTAGCAGCCCAGGCATAATTAGTAAGCGTGGTGGGTTCCGCGCTCCAGATGGAGACTCAGCTGGAAGTTAAAGGAAGAATGACAAGGAACTTTATGAATTGGAGCTGTAAGTTAACTCTTTGACAGAGAGAGCGAGATGGTGGTGGGGGACAGCCCCCAGTGAAATCAGAGGTGAGAGCACAAAGCAATACAGTAGGCAGACTCCGGTTTTTGGGGGAGATGCTCGAGAATATCCGGGTGGACTCCTGAGGCTCGATCCCGCATTTGCGTATGCCGAGCCTCCTTCCTCATGACCTTTGTCCAGAGTGGAATGCCTCCCCGGCTCCCGGCACATGATCAGTGCATGCTCAGTCACGATATCAGTGCCTGCTCAGCCACGTGATCACTGACGGCACAGTCACGTGATCAGCGCCTCTCAGTCACGTGATCACCGTATGATAAACACGTGATCAGTGAACGACCAGCCACGTGATCACTGCATGCGCGGTCAGGTGGTCAGTTCCTGATCAGCCACCTGATCAGTGCGTGCACAGTCCCCTGATCAGCGCCTGTCAGTCACTGATCACTGCCTGATAAACACGTGATCAGTGCCCGAACAGCCACGTCATCAGTGCATGCGCAGTCACGTGATCAGTGCATGATAGCCACGTGATCAGTGCGTGCACAGTCCCATGATCAGCGCCTGTCAGTCACTGATCATTGCCTGATAAACACGTGATCAGTGCATGATGAGCCATGTGATCAGTGCCCGATCAGCCACGTCATCAGTGCATGCGCAGTCACGTCATCAGTGCATGATCAGCCACGTGATCAGTGCCTGCAGAGTCACGTGATCAGGGCCTGCTGAGCTGCGTGATTCCTGCCGGCTCATCTGCATGACAATTGCCAGCTGAGCTGCGTGATTCCTGTCGGCTCATCTGCTTGACAATTGCCAGCTGAGCTGCGTGATTCCTGCCTGGTCACGTGCTTGATTATTGCCAGTTGAGCAGCATGATTCGTCACTGCTGAGCTCCATGCTTATTGCCTGCTGATTGCGTGGTTCGTGTCTGCTCAGCTCTTTGAGTATTGCCTCCTGAGGTCCCTGTTCGGTCGCCACCTGCCGGGGACCAGCCCCAACTGATCCAGGGTATTCGAAGGAGAGATGGCCTAGGCGACTATTTATATGCTAATCAGAGATGTCAAGAATAATAGTATGAGGAGAGCTCAGTAGGAAAATTCGGTGGAGAAAAGAGACTGAGTAGCTTGGTTTACGCGGAAGACCAATCAAACTTCAAGACAAGAAGTTTGCACCACTTACGTAGGCCGCAGGCGCCCCTCGAATAGCGAAAGGTGCCTCACCCTAGACACCTTCTCGAGTGGGTCTTAGCAGCCCAGGCATAATTAGTAAGCGTGGTGGGTTCCGCGCTCCAGATGGAGACTCAGCTGGAAGTTAAAGGGAAGAATGACAAGGAACTTTATGAATTGGAGCTGTAAGTTAACTCTTTGACAGAGAGAGCGAGATGGTGGTGGGGGACAGCCCCCAGTGAAATCAGAGGTGAGAGCACAAAGCAATACAGTAGGCAGACTCCGGTTTTTTTGGGGGGAGATGCTCGAGAATATCCGGGTGGACTCCTGAGGCTCGATCCCGCATTTGCGTATGCCGAGCCTCCTTCCTCATGACCTTTGTCCAGAGTGGAATGCCTCCCCGGCTCCCGGCACATGATCAGTGCATGCTCAGTCACGATATCAGTGCCTGCTCAGCCACGTGATCACTGACGGCACAGTCACGTGATCAGCGCCTCTCAGTCACGTGATCACCGTATGATAAACACGTGATCAGTGAACGACCAGCCACGTGATCACTGCATGCGCGTCAGGTGGTCAGTTCCTGATCAGCCACCTGATCAGTGCGTGCACAGTCCCCTGATCAGCGCCTGTCAGTCACTGATCACTGCCTGATAAACACGTGATCAGTGCCCGAACAGCCACGCCATCAGTGCATGCGCAGTCACGTGATCAGTGCATGATAGCCACGTGATCAGTGCGTGCACAGTCCCATGATCAGCGCCTGTCAGTCACTGATCATTGCCTGATAAACACGTGATCAGTGCATGATGAGCCATGTGATCAGTGCCCGATCAGCCACGTCATCAGTGCATGCGCAGTCACGTCATCAGTGCATGATAGCCACGTGATCAGTGCATGCTCAGTCACGTGATCTGGACTTGATCAGCCACGTGATCAGTGCCTGCAGAGTCACGTGATCAGGGCCTGCTGAGCTGCGTGATTCCTGCCGGCTCATCTGCATGACAATTGCCAGCTGAGCTGCGTGATTCCTGTCGGCTCATCTGCTTGACAATTGCCAGCTGAGCTGCGTGATTCCTGCCTGGTCACGTGCTTGATTATTGCCAGTTGAGCAGCATGATTCGTCACTGCTGAGCTCCATGCTTATTGCCTGCTGATTGCGTGGTTCGTGTCTGCTCAGCTCTTTGAGTATTGCCTCCTGAGGTCCCTGTTCGGTCGCCACCTGCCGGGACCAGCCCCAACTGATCCAGGGTATTCGAAGGAGAGATGGCCTAGGCGACTATTTATATGCTAATCAGAGATGTCAAGAATAATAGTATGAGGAGAGCTCAGTAGGAAAATTCGGTGGAGAAAAGAGACTGAGTAGCTTGGTTTACGCGGAAGACCAATCAAACTTCAAGACAAGAAGTTTGCACCACTTACGTAGGCCGCAGGCGCCCTCTCGAATAGCGAAAGGTGCCTCACCCTAGACACCTTCTCGAGTGGGTCTTAGCAGCCCAGGCATAATTAGTAAGCGTGGTGGGTTCCGCGCTCCAGATGGAGACTCAGCTGGAAGTTAAAGGGAAGAATGACAAGGAACTTTATGAATTGGAGCTGTAAGTTAACTCTTTGACAGAGAGAGCGAGATGGTGGTGGGGGACAGCCCCCAGTGAAATCAGAGGTGAGAGCACAAAGCAATACAGTAGGCAGACTCCGGTTTTTTTGGGGGGAGATGCTCGAGAATATCCGGGTGGACTCCTGAGGCTCGATCCCGCATTTGCGTATGCCGAGCCTCCTTCCTCATGACCTTTGTCCAGAGTGGAATGCCTCCCGGCTCCCGGCACATGATCAGTGCATGCTCAGTCACGATATCAGTGCCTGCTCAGCCACGTGATCACTGACGGCACAGTCACGTGATCAGCGCCTCTCAGTCACGTGATCACCGTATGATAAACACGTGATCAGTGAACGACCAGCCACGTGATCACTGCATGCGCGGTCAGGTGGTCAGTTCCTGATCAGCCACCTGATCAGTGCGTGCACAGTCCCCTGATCAGCGCCTGTCAGTCACTGATCACTGCCTGATAAACACGTGATCAGTGCCCGAACAGCCACGTCATCAGTGCATGCGCAGTCACGTGATCAGTGCATGATAGCCACGTGATCAGTGCGTGCACAGTCCCATGATCAGCGCCTGTCAGTCACTGATCATTGCCTGATAAACACGTGATCAGTGCATGATGAGCCATGTGATCAGTGCCCGATCAGCCACGTCATCAGTGCATGCGCAGTCACGTCATCAGTGCATGATAGCCACGTGATCAGTGCATGCTCAGTCACGTGATCTGGACTTGATCAGCCACGTGATCAGTGCCTGCAGAGTCACGTGATCAGGGCCTGCTGAGCTGCGTGATTCCTGCCGGCTCATCTGCATGACAATTGCCATCTGAGCTGCGTGATTCCTGTCGGCTCATCTGCTTGACAATTGCCAGCTGAGCTGCGTGATTCCTGCCTGGTCACGTGCTTGATTATTGCCAGTTGAGCAGCATGATTCGTCACTGCTGAGCTCCATGCTTATTGCCTGCTGATTGCGTGGTTCGTGTCTGCTCAGCTCTTTGAGTATTGCCTCCTGAGGTCCCTGTTCGGTCGCCACCTGCCGGGGACCAGCCCCAACTGATCCAGGGTATTCGAAGGAGAGATGGCCTAGGCGACTATTTATATGCTAATCAGAGATGTCAAGAATAATAGTATGAGGAGAGCTCAGTAGGAAAATTCGGTGGAGAAAAGAGACTGAGTAGCTTGGTTTACGCGGAAGACCAATCAAACTTCAAGACAAGAAGTTTGCACCACTTACGTAGGCCGCAGGCGCCCTCTCGAATAGCGAAAGGTGCCTCACCCTAGACACCTTCTCGAGTGGGTCTTAGCAGCCCAGGCATAATTAGTAAGCGTGGTGGGTTCCGCGCTCCAGATGGAGACTCAGCTGGAAGTTAAAGGGAAGAATGACAAGGAACTTTATGAATTGGAGCTGTAAGTTAACTCTTTGACAGAGAGAGCGAGATGGTGGTGGGGGACAGCCCCCAGTGAAATCAGAGGTGAGAGCACAAAGCAATACAGTAGGCAGACTCCGGTTTTTTTGGGGGGGAGATGCTCGAGAATATCCGGGTGGACTCCTGAGGCTCGATCCCGCATTTGCGTATGCCGAGCCTCCTTCCTCATGACCTTTGTCCAGAGTGGAATGCCTCCCCGGCTCCCGGCACATGATCAGTGCATGCTCAGTCACGATATCAGTGCCTGCTCAGCCACGTGATCACTGACGGCACAGTCACGTGATCAGCGCCTCTCAGTCACGTGATCACCGTATGATAAACACGTGATCAGTGAACGACCAGCCACGTGATCACTGCATGCGCGGTCAGGTGGTCAGTTCCTGATCAGCCACCTGATCAGTGCGTGCACAGTCCCCTGATCAGCGCCTGTCAGTCACTGATCACTGCCTGATAAACACGTGATCAGTGCCCGAACAGCCACGTCATCAGTGCATGCGCAGTCACGTGATCAGTGCATGATAGCCACGTGATCAGTGCGTGCACAGTCCCATGATCAGCGCCTGTCAGTCACTGATCATTGCCTGATAAACACGTGATCAGTGCATGATGAGCCATGTGATCAGTGCCCGATCAGCCACGTCATCAGTGCATGCGCAGTCACGTCATCAGTGCATGATAGCCACGTGATCAGTGCATGCTCAGTCACGTGATCTGGACTTGATCAGCCACGTGATCAGTGCCTGCAGAGTCACGTGATCAGGGCCTGCTGAGCTGCGTGATTCCTGCCGGCTCATCTGCATGACAATTGCCATCTGAGCTGCGTGATTCCTGTCGGCTCATCTGCTTGACAATTGCCAGCTGAGCTGCGTGATTCCTGCCTGGTCACGTGCTTGATTATTGCCAGTTGAGCAGCATGATTCGTCACTGCTGAGCTCCATGCTTATTGCCTGCTGATTGCGTGGTTCGTGTCTGCTCAGCTCTTTGAGTATTGCCTCCTGAGGTCCCTGTTCGGTCGCCACCTGCCGGGACCAGCCCCAACTGATCCAGGGTATTCGAAGGAGAGATGGCCTAGGCGACTATTTATATGCTAATCAGAGATGTCAAGAATAATAGTATGAGGAGAGCTCAGTAGGAAAATTCGGTGGAGAAAAGAGACTGAGTAGCTTGGTTTACGCGGAAGACCAATCAAACTTCAAGACAAGAAGTTTGCACCACTTACGAGGCCGCAGGCGCCCTCTCGAATAGCGAAAGGTGCCTCACCCTAGACACCTTCTCGAGTGGGTCTTAGCAGCCCAGGCATAATTAGTAAGCGTGGTGGGTTCCGCGCTCCAGATGGAGACTCAGCTGGAAGTTAAAGGGAAGAATGACAAGGAACTTTATGAATTGGAGCTGTAAGTTAACTCTTTGACAGAGAGAGCGAGATGGTGGTGGGGGACAGCCCCCAGTGAAATCAGAGGTGAGAGCACAAAGCAATACAGTAGGCAGACTCCGGTTTTTTTGGGGGGAGATGCTCGAGAATATCCGGGTGGACTCCTGAGGCTCGATCCCGCATTTGCGTATGCCGAGCCTCCTTCCTCATGACCTTTGTCCAGAGTGGAATGCCTCCCCGGCTCCCGGCACATGATCAGTGCATGCTCAGTCACGATATCAGTGCCTGCTCAGCCACGTGATCACTGACGGCACAGTCACGTGATCAGCGCTCTCAGTCACGTGATCACCGTATGATAAACACGTGATCAGTGAACGACCAGCCACGTGATCACTGCATGCGCAGTCAGGTGGTCAGTTCCTGATCAGCCACCTGATCAGTGCGTGCACAGTCCCCTGATCAGCGCCTGTCAGTCACTGATCACTGCCTGATAAACACGTGATCAGTGCCCGAACAGCCACGTCATCAGTGCATGCGCAGTCACGTGATCAGTGCATGATAGCCACGTGATCAGTGCGTGCACAGTCCCATGATCAGCGCCTGTCAGTCACTGATCATTGCCTGATAAACACGTGATCAGTGCATGATGAGCCATGTGATCAGTGCCCGATCAGCCACGTCATCAGTGCATGCGCAGTCACGTCATCAGTGCATGATAGCCACGTGATCAGTGCATGCTCAGTCACGTGATCTGGACTTGATCAGCCACGTGATCAGTGCCTGCAGAGTCACGTGATCAGGGCCTGCTGAGCTGCGTGATTCCTGCCGGCTCATCTGCATGACAATTGCCATCTGAGCTGCGTGATTCCTGTCGGCTCATCTGCTTGACAATTGCCAGCTGAGCTGCGTGATTCCTGCCTGGTCACGTGCTTGATTATTGCCAGTTGAGCAGCATGATTCGTCACTGCTGAGCTCCATGCTTATTGCCTGCTGATTGCGTGGTTCGTGTCTGCTCAGCTCTTTGAGTATCGCCTCCTGAGGTCCCTGTTCGGTCGCCACCTGCCGGGGACCAGCCCCAACTGATCCAGGGTATTCGAAGGAGAGATGGCCTAGGCGACTATTTATATGCTAATCAGAGATGTCAAGAATAATAGTATGAGGAGAGCTCAGTAGGAAAATTCGGTGGAGAAAAGAGACTGAGTAGCTTGGTTTACGCGGAAGACCAATCAAACTTCAAGACAAGAAGTTTGCACCACTTACGTAGGCCGCAGGCGCCCTCTCGAATAGCGAAAGGTGCCTCACCCTAGACACCTTCTCGAGTGGGTCTTAGCAGCCCAGGCATAATTAGTAAGCGTGGTGGGTTCCGCGCTCCAGATGGAGACTCAGCTGGAAGTTAAAGGGAAGAATGACAAGGAACTTTATGAATTGGAGCTGTAAGTTAACTCTTTGACAGAGAGAGCGAGATGGTGGTGGGGGACAGCCCCCAGTGAAATCAGAGGTGAGAGCACAAAGCAATACAGTAGGCAGACTCCGGTTTTTTTGGGGGGAGATGCTCGAGAATATCCGGGTGGACTCCTGAGGCTCGATCCCGCATTTGCGTATGCCGAGCCTCCTTCCTCATGACCTTTGTCCAGAGTGGAATGCCTCCCGGCTCCCGGCACATGATCAGTGCATGCTCAGTCACGATATCAGTGCCTGCTCAGCCACGTGATCACTGACGGCACAGTCACGTGATCAGCGCCTCAGTCACGTGATCACCGTATGATAAACACGTGATCAGTGAACGACCAGCCACGTGATCACTGCATGCGCAGTCAGGTGGTCAGTTCCTGATCAGCCACCTGATCAGTGCGTGCACAGTCCCCTGATCAGCGCCTGTCAGTCACTGATCACTGCCTGATAAACACGTGATCAGTGCCCGAACAGCCACGTCATCAGTGCATGCGCAGTCACGTGATCAGTGCATGATAGCCACGTGATCAGTGCGTGCACAGTCCCATGATCAGCGCCTGTCAGTCACTGATCATTGCCTGATAAACACGTGATCAGTGCATGATGAGCCATGTGATCAGTGCCCGATCAGCCACGTCATCAGTGCATGCGCAGTCACGTCATCAGTGCATGATAGCCACGTGATCAGTGCATGCTCAGTCACGTGATCTGGACTTGATCAGCCACGTGATCAGTGCCTGCAGAGTCACGTGATCAGGGCCTGCTGAGCTGCGTGATTCCTGCCGGCTCATCTGCATGACAATTGCCATCTGAGCTGCGTGATTCCTGTCGGCTCATCTGCTTGACAATTGCCAGCTGAGCTGCGTGATTCCTGCCTGGTCACGTGCTTGATTATTGCCAGTTGAGCAGCATGATTCGTCACTGCTGAGCTCCATGCTTATTGCCTGCTGATTGCGTGGTTCGTGTCTGCTCAGCTCTTTGAGTATTGCCTCCTGAGGTCCCTGTTCGGTCGCCACCTGCCGGGGACCAGCCCCAACTGATCCAGGGTATTCGAAGGAGAGATGGCCTAGGCGACTATTTATATGCTAATCAGAGATGTCAAGAATAATAGTATGAGGAGAGCTCAGTAGGAAAATTCGGTGGAGAAAAGAGACTGAGTAGCTTGGTTTACGCGGAAGACCAATCAAACTTCAAGACAAGAAGTTTGCACCACTTACGTAGGCCGCAGGCGCCCTCTCGAATAGCGAAAGGTGCCTCACCCTAGACACCTTCTCGAGTGGGTCTTAGCAGCCCAGGCATAATTAGTAAGCGTGGTGGGTTCCGCGCTCCAGATGGAGACTCAGCTGGAAGTTAAAGGGAAGAATGACAAGGAACTTTATGAATTGGAGCTGTAAGTTAACTCTTTGACAGAGAGAGCGAGATGGTGGTGGGGACAGCCCCCAGTGAAATCAGAGGTGAGAGCACAAAGCAATACAGTAGGCAGACTCCGGTTTTTTGGGGGGAGATGCTCGAGAATATCCGGGTGGACTCCTGAGGCTCGATCCCGCATTTGCGTATGCCGAGCCTCCTTCCTCATGACCTTTGTCCAGAGTGGAATGCCTCCCCGGCTCCCGGCACATGATCAGTGCATGCTCAGTCACGATATCAGTGCCTGCTCAGCCACGTGATCACTGACGGCACAGTCACGTGATCAGCGCCTCTCAGTCACGTGATCACCGTATGATAAACACGTGATCAGTGAACGACCAGCCACGTGATCACTGCATGCGCGGTCAGGTGGTCAGTTCCTGATCAGCCACCTGATCAGTGCGTGCACAGTCCCCTGATCAGCGCCTGTCAGTCACTGATCACTGCCTGATAAACACGTGATCAGTGCCCGAACAGCCACGCCATCAGTGCATGCGCAGTCACGTGATCAGTGCATGATAGCCACGTGATCAGTGCGTGCACAGTCCCATGATCAGCGCCTGTCAGTCACTGATCATTGCCTGATAAACACGTGATCAGTGCATGATGAGCCATGTGATCAGTGCCCGATCAGCCACGTCATCAGTGCATGCGCAGTCACGTCATCAGTGCATGATAGCCACGTGATCAGTGCATGCTCAGTCACGTGATCTGGACTTGATCAGCCACGTGATCAGTGCCTGCAGAGTCACGTGATCAGGGCCTGCTGAGCTGCGTGATTCCTGCCGGCTCATCTGCATGACAATTGCCATCTGAGCTGCGTGATTCCTGTCGGCTCATCTGCTTGACAATTGCCAGCTGAGCTGCGTGATTCCTGCCTGGTCACGTGCTTGATTATTGCCAGTTGAGCAGCATGATTCGTCACTGCTGAGCTCCATGCTTATTGCCTGCTGATTGCGTGGTTCGTGTCTGCTCAGCTCTTTGAGTATTGCCTCCTGAGGTCCCTGTTCGGTCGCCACCTGCCGGGGACCAGCCCCAACTGATCCAGGGTATTCGAAGGAGAGATGGCCTAGGCGACTATTTATATGCTAATCAGAGATGTCAAGAATAATAGTATGAGGAGAGCTCAGTAGGAAAATTCGGTGGAGAAAAGAGACTGAGTAGCTTGGTTTACGCGGAAGACCAATCAAACTTCAAGACAAGAAGTTTGCACCACTTACGTAGGCCGCAGGCGCCCTCTCGAATAGCGAAAGGTGCCTCACCCTAGACACCTTCTCGAGTGGGTCTTAGCAGCCCAGGCATAATTAGTAAGCGTGGTGGGTTCCGCGCTCCAGATGGAGACTCAGCTGGAAGTTAAAGGGAAGAATGACAAGGAACTTTATGAATTGGAGCTGTAAGTTAACTCTTTGACAGAGAGAGCGAGATGGTGGTGGGGGACAGCCCCCAGTGAAATCAGAGGTGAGAGCACAAAGCAATACAGTAGGCAGACTCCGGTTTTTTGGGGGGAGATGCTCGAGAATATCCGGGTGGACTCCTGAGGCTCGATCCCGCATTTGCGTATGCCGAGCCTCCTTCCTCATGACCTTTGTCCAGAGTGGAATGCCTCCCCGGCTCCCGGCACATGATCAGTGCATGCTCAGTCACGATATCAGTGCCTGCTCAGCCACGTGATCACTGACGGCACAGTCACGTGATCAGCGCCTCTCAGTCACGTGATCACCGTATGATAAACACGTGATCAGTGAACGACCAGCCACGTGATCACTGCATGCGCGTCAGGTGGTCAGTTCCTGATCAGCCACCTGATCAGTGCGTGCACAGTCCCCTGATCAGCGCCTGTCAGTCACTGATCACTGCCTGATAAACACGTGATCAGTGCCCGAACAGCCACGTCATCAGTGCATGCGCAGTCACGTGATCAGTGCATGATAGCCACGTGATCAGTGCGTGCACAGTCCCATGATCAGCGCCTGTCAGTCACTGATCATTGCCTGATAAACACGTGATCAGTGCATGATGAGCCATGTGATCAGTGCCCGATCAGCCACGTCATCAGTGCATGCGCAGTCACGTCATCAGTGCATGATAGCCACGTGATCAGTGCATGCTCAGTCACGTGATCTGGACTTGATCAGCCACGTGATCAGTGCCTGCAGAGTCACGTGATCAGGGCCTGCTGAGCTGCGTGATTCCTGCCGGCTCATCTGCATGACAATTGCCAGCTGAGCTGCGTGATTCCTGTCGGCTCATCTGCTTGACAATTGCCAGCTGAGCTGCGTGATTCCTGCCTGGTCACGTGCTTGATTATTGCCAGTTGAGCAGCATGATTCGTCACTGCTGAGCTCCATGCTTATTGCCTGCTGATTGCGTGGTTCGTGTCTGCTCAGCTCTTTGAGTATTGCCTCCTGAGGTCCCTGTTCGGTCGCCACCTGCCGGGGACCAGCCCCAACTGATCCAGGGTATTCGAAGGAGAGATGGCCTAGGCGACTATTTATATGCTAATCAGAGATGTCAAGAATAATAGTATGAGGAGAGCTCAGTAGGAAAATTCGGTGGAGAAAAGAGACTGAGTAGCTTGGTTTACGCGGAAGACCAATCAAACTTCAAGACAAGAAGTTTGCACCACTTACGAGGCCGCAGGCGCCTCTCGAATAGCGAAAGGTGCCTCACCCTAGACACCTTCTCGAGTGGGTCTTAGCAGCCCAGGCATAATTAGTAAGCGTGGTGGGTTCCGCGCTCCAGATGGAGACTCAGCTGGAAGTTAAAGGGAAGAATGACAAGGAACTTTATGAATTGGAGCTGTAAGTTAACTCTTTGACAGAGAGAGCGAGATGGTGGTGGGGGACAGCCCCCAGTGAAATCAGAGGTGAGAGCACAAAGCAATACAGTAGGCAGACTCCGGTTTTTTGGGGGAGATGCTCGAGAATATCCGGGTGGACTCCTGAGGCTCGATCCCGCATTTGCGTATGCCGAGCCTCCTTCCTCATGACCTTTGTCCAGAGTGGAATGCCTCCCCGGCTCCCGGCACATGATCAGTGCATGCTCAGTCACGATATCAGTGCCTGCTCAGCCACGTGATCACTGACGGCACAGTCACGTGATCAGCGCCTCTCAGTCACGTGATCACCGTATGATAAACACGTGATCAGTGAACGACCAGCCACGTGATCACTGCATGCGCGGTCAGGTGGTCAGTTCCTGATCAGCCACCTGATCAGTGCGTGCACAGTCCCCTGATCAGCGCCTGTCAGTCACTGATCACTGCCTGATAAACACGTGATCAGTGCCCGAACAGCCACGTCATCAGTGCATGCGCAGTCACGTGATCAGTGCATGATAGCCACGTGATCAGTGCGTGCACAGTCCCATGATCAGCGCCTGTCAGTCACTGATCATTGCCTGATAAACACGTGATCAGTGCATGATGAGCCATGTGATCAGTGCCCGATCAGCCACGTCATCAGTGCATGCGCAGTCACGTCATCAGTGCATGATAGCCACGTGATCAGTGCATGCTCAGTCACGTGATCTGGACTTGATCAGCCACGTGATCAGTGCCTGCAGAGTCACGTGATCAGGGCCTGCTGAGCTGCGTGATTCCTGCCGGCTCATCTGCATGACAATTGCCAGCTGAGCTGCGTGATTCCTGTCGGCTCATCTGCTTGACAATTGCCAGCTGAGCTGCGTGATTCCTGCCTGGTCACGTGCTTGATTATTGCCAGTTGAGCAGCATGATTCGTCACTGCTGAGCTCCATGCTTATTGCCTGCTGATTGCGTGGTTCGTGTCTGCTCAGCTCTTTGAGTATTGCCTCCTGAGGTCCCTGTTCGGTCGCCACCTGCCGGGGACCAGCCCCAACTGATCCAGGGTATTCGAAGGAGAGATGGCCTAGGCGACTATTTATATGCTAATCAGAGATGTCAAGAATAATAGTATGAGGAGAGCTCAGTAGGAAAATTCGGTGGAGAAAAGAGACTGAGTAGCTTGGTTTACGCGGAAGACCAATCAAACTTCAAGACAAGAAGTTTGCACCACTTACGTAGGCCGCAGGCGCCCTCTCGAATAGCGAAAGGTGCCTCACCCTAGACACCTTCTCGAGTGGGTCTTAGCAGCCCAGGCATAATTAGTAAGCGTGGTGGGTTCCGCGCTCCAGATGGAGACTCAGCTGGAAGTTAAAGGGAAGAATGACAAGGAACTTTATGAATTGGAGCTGTAAGTTAACTCTTTGACAGAGAGAGCGAGATGGTGGTGGGGGACAGCCCCCAGTGAAATCAGAGGTGAGAGCACAAAGCAATACAGTAGGCAGACTCCGGTTTTTTTGGGGGAGATGCTCGAGAACATCCGGGTGGACTCCTGAGGCTCGATCCCGCATTTGCGTATGCCGAGCCTCCTTCCTCATGACCTTTGTCCAGAGTGGAATGCCTCCCCGGCTCCCGGCACATGATCAGTGCATGCTCAGTCACGATATCAGTGCCTGCTCAGCCACGTGATCACTGACGGCACAGTCACGTGATCAGCGCCTCTCAGTCACGTGATCACCGTATGATAAACACGTGATCAGTGAACGACCAGCCACGTGATCACTGCATGCGCGGTCAGGTGGTCAGTTCCTGATCAGCCACCTGATCAGTGCGTGCACAGTCCCCTGATCAGCGCCTGTCAGTCACTGATCACTGCCTGATAAACACGTGATCAGTGCCCGAACAGCCACGTCATCAGTGCATGCGCAGTCACGTGATCAGTGCATGATAGCCACGTGATCAGTGCGTGCACAGTCCCATGATCAGCGCCTGTCAGTCACTGATCATTGCCTGATAAACACGTGATCAGTGCATGATGAGCCATGTGATCAGTGCCCGATCAGCCACGCCATCAGTGCATGCGCAGTCACGTCATCAGTGCATGATAGCCACGTGATCAGTGCATGCTCAGTCACGTGATCTGGACTTGATCAGCCACGTGATCAGTGCCTGCAGAGTCACGTGATCAGGGCCTGCTGAGCTGCGTGATTCCTGCCGGCTCATCTGCATGACAATTGCCAGCTGAGCTGCGTGATTCCTGTCGGCTCATCTGCTTGACAATTGCCAGCTGAGCTGCGTGATTCCTGCCTGGTCACGTGCTTGATTATTGCCAGTTGAGCAGCATGATTCGTCACTGCTGAGCTCCATGCTTATTGCCTGCTGATTGCGTGGTTCGTGTCTGCTCAGCTCTTTGAGTATTGCCTCCTGAGGTCCCTGTTCGGTCGCCACCTGCCGGGGACCAGCCCCAACTGATCCAGGGTATTCGAAGGAGAGATGGCCTAGGCGACTATTTATATGCTAATCAGAGATGTCAAGAATAATAGTATGAGGAGAGCTCAGTAGGAAAATTCGGTGGAGAAAAGAGACTGAGTAGCTTGGTTTACGCGGAAGACCAATCAAACTTCAAGACAAGAAGTTTGCACCACTTACGTAGGCCGCAGGCGCCCTCTCGAATAGCGAAAGGTGCCTCACCCTAGACACCTTCTCGAGTGGGTCTTAGCAGCCCAGGCATAATTAGTAAGCGTGGTGGGTTCCGCGCTCCAGATGGAGACTCAGCTGGAAGTTAAAGGGAAGAATGACAAGGAACTTTATGAATTGGAGCTGTAAGTTAACTCTTTGACAGAGAGAGCGAGATGGTGGTGGGGACAGCCCCCAGTGAAATCAGAGGTGAGAGCACAAAGCAATACAGTAGGCAGACTCCGGTTTTTTTGGGGGGAGATGCTCGAGAATATCCGGGTGGACTCCTGAGGCTCGATCCCGCATTTGCGTATGCCGAGCCTCCTTCCTCATGACCTTTGTCCAGAGTGGAATGCCTCCCGGCTCCCGGCACATGATCAGTGCATGCTCAGTCACGATATCAGTGCCTGCTCAGCCACGTGATCACTGACGGCACAGTCACGTGATCAGCGCCTCTCAGTCACGTGATCACCGTATGATAAACACGTGATCAGTGAACGACCAGCCACGTGATCACTGCATGCGCGGTCAGGTGGTCAGTTCCTGATCAGCCACCTGATCAGTGCGTGCACAGTCCCCTGATCAGCGCCTGTCAGTCACTGATCACTGCCTGATAAACACGTGATCAGTGCCCGAACAGCCACGTCATCAGTGCATGCGCAGTCACGTGATCAGTGCATGATAGCCACGTGATCAGTGCGTGCACAGTCCCATGATCAGCGCCTGTCAGTCACTGATCATTGCCTGATAAACACGTGATCAGTGCATGATGAGCCATGTGATCAGTGCCCGATCAGCCACGTCATCAGTGCATGCGCAGTCACGTCATCAGTGCATGATAGCCACGTGATCAGTGCATGCTCAGTCACGTGATCTGGACTTGATCAGCCACGTGATCAGTGCCTGCAGAGTCACGTGATCAGGGCCTGCTGAGCTGCGTGATTCCTGCCGGCTCATCTGCATGACAATTGCCAGCTGAGCTGCGTGATTCCTGTCGGCTCATCTGCTTGACAATTGCCAGCTGAGCTGCGTGATTCCTGCCTGGTCACGTGCTTGATTATTGCCAGTTGAGCAGCATGATTCGTCACTGCTGAGCTCCATGCTTATTGCCTGCTGATTGCGTGGTTCGTGTCTGCTCAGCTCTTTGAGTATTGCCTCCTGAGGTCCCTGTTCGGTCGCCACCTGCCGGGGACCAGCCCCAACTGATCCAGGGTATTCGAAGGAGAGATGGCCTAGGCGACTATTTATATGCTAATCAGAGATGTCAAGAATAATAGTATGAGGAGAGCTCAGTAGGAAAATTCGGTGGAGAAAAGAGACTGAGTAGCTTGGTTTACGCGGAAGACCAATCAAACTTCAAGACAAGAAGTTTGCACCACTTACGTAGGCCGCAGGCGCCCTCTCGAATAGCGAAAGGTGCCTCACCCTAGACACCTTCTCGAGTGGGTCTTAGCAGCCCAGGCATAATTAGTAAGCGTGGTGGGTTCCGCGCTCCAGATGGAGACTCAGCTGGAAGTTAAAGGGAAGAATGACAAGGAACTTTATGAATTGGAGCTGTAAGTTAACTCTTTGACAGAGAGAGCGAGATGGTGGTGGGGGACAGCCCCCAGTGAAATCAGAGGTGAGAGCACAAAGCAATACAGTAGGCAGACTCCGGTTTTTTTGGGGGGAGATGCTCGAGAATATCCGGGTGGACTCCTGAGGCTCGATCCCGCATTTGCGTATGCCGAGCCTCCTTCCTCATGACCTTTGTCCAGAGTGGAATGCCTCCCCGGCTCCCGGCACATGATCAGTGCATGCTCAGTCACGATATCAGTGCCTGCTCAGCCACGTGATCACTGACGGCACAGTCACGTGATCAGCGCCTCTCAGTCACGTGATCACCGTATGATAAACACGTGATCAGTGAACGACCAGCCACGTGATCACTGCATGCGCGTCAGGTGGTCAGTTCCTGATCAGCCACCTGATCAGTGCGTGCACAGTCCCCTGATCAGCGCCTGTCAGTCACTGATCACTGCCTGATAAACACGTGATCAGTGCCCGAACAGCCACGCCATCAGTGCATGCGCAGTCACGTGATCAGTGCATGATAGCCACGTGATCAGTGCGTGCACAGTCCCATGATCAGCGCCTGTCAGTCACTGATCATTGCCTGATAAACACGTGATCAGTGCATGATGAGCCATGTGATCAGTGCCCGATCAGCCACGTCATCAGTGCATGCGCAGTCACGTCATCAGTGCATGATAGCCACGTGATCAGTGCATGCTCAGTCACGTGATCTGGACTTGATCAGCCACGTGATCAGTGCCTGCAGAGTCACGTGATCAGGGCCTGCTGAGCTGCGTGATTCCTGCCGGCTCATCTGCATGACAATTGCCAGCTGAGCTGCGTGATTCTGTCGGCTCATCTGCTTGACAATTGCCAGCTGAGCTGCGTGATTCCTGCCTGGTCACGTGCTTGATTATTGCCAGTTGAGCAGCATGATTCGTCACTGCTGAGCTCCATGCTTATTGCCTGCTGATTGCGTGGTTCGTGTCTGCTCAGCTCTTTGAGTATTGCCTCCTGAGGTCCCTGTTCGGTCGCCACCTGCCGGGGACCAGCCCCAACTGATCCAGGGTATTCGAAGGAGAGATGGCCTAGGCGACTATTTATATGCTAATCAGAGATGTCAAGAATAATAGTATGAGGAGAGCTCAGTAGGAAAATTCGGTGGAGAAAAGAGACTGAGTAGCTTGGTTTACGCGGAAGACCAATCAAACTTCAAGACAAGAAGTTTGCACCACTTACGTAGGCCGCAGGCGCCTCTCGAATAGCGAAAGGTGCCTCACCCTAGACACCTTCTCGAGTGGGTCTTAGCAGCCCAGGCATAATTAGTAAGCGTGGTGGGTTCCGCGCTCCAGATGGAGACTCAGCTGGAAGTTAAAGGGAAGAATGACAAGGAACTTTATGAATTGGAGCTGTAAGTTAACTCTTTGACAGAGAGAGCGAGATGGTGGTGGGGGACAGCCCCCAGTGAAATCAGAGGTGAGAGCACAAAGCAATACAGTAGGCAGACTCCGGTTTTTTTGGGGGGGAGATGCTCGAGAATATCCGGGTGGACTCCTGAGGCTCGATCCCGCATTTGCGTATGCCGAGCCTCCTTCCTCATGACCTTTGTCCAGAGTGGAATGCCTCCCCGGCTCCCGGCACATGATCAGTGCATGCTCAGTCACGATATCAGTGCCTGCTCAGCCACGTGATCACTGACGGCACAGTCACGTGATCAGCGCCTCTCAGTCACGTGATCACCGTATGATAAACACGTGATCAGTGAACGACCAGCCACGTGATCACTGCATGCGCGGTCAGGTGGTCAGTTCCTGATCAGCCACCTGATCAGTGCGTGCACAGTCCCCTGATCAGCGCCTGTCAGTCACTGATCACTGCCTGATAAACACGTGATCAGTGCCCGAACAGCCACGTCATCAGTGCATGCGCAGTCACGTGATCAGTGCATGATAGCCACGTGATCAGTGCGTGCACAGTCCCATGATCAGCGCCTGTCAGTCACTGATCATTGCCTGATAAACACGTGATCAGTGCATGATGAGCCATGTGATCAGTGCCCGATCAGCCACGTCATCAGTGCATGCGCAGTCACGTCATCAGTGCATGATAGCCACGTGATCAGTGCATGCTCAGTCACGTGATCTGGACTTGATCAGCCACGTGATCAGTGCCTGCAGAGTCACGTGATCAGGGCCTGCTGAGCTGCGTGATTCCTGCCGGCTCATCTGCATGACAATTGCCAGCTGAGCTGCGTGATTCCTGTCGGCTCATCTGCTTGACAATTGCCAGCTGAGCTGCGTGATTCCTGCCTGGTCACGTGCTTGATTATTGCCAGTTGAGCAGCATGATTCGTCACTGCTGAGCTCCATGCTTATTGCCTGCTGATTGCGTGGTTCGTGTCTGCTCAGCTCTTTGAGTATTGCCTCCTGAGGTCCCTGTTCGGTCGCCACCTGCCGGGACCAGCCCCAACTGATCCAGGGTATTCGAAGGAGAGATGGCCTAGGCGACTATTTATATGCTAATCAGAGATGTCAAGAATAATAGTATGAGGAGAGCTCAGTAGGAAAATTCGGTGGAGAAAAGAGACTGAGTAGCTTGGTTTACGCGGAAGACCAATCAAACTTCAAGACAAGAAGTTTGCACCACTTACGTAGGCCGCAGGCGCCCTCTCGAATAGCGAAAGGTGCCTCACCCTAGACACCTTCTCGAGTGGGTCTTAGCAGCCCAGGCATAATTAGTAAGCGTGGTGGGTTCCGCGCTCCAGATGGAGACTCAGCTGGAAGTTAAAGGGAAGAATGACAAGGAACTTTATGAATTGGAGCTGTAAGTTAACTCTTTGACAGAGAGAGCGAGATGGTGGTGGGGGACAGCCCCCAGTGAAATCAGAGGTGAGAGCACAAAGCAATACAGTAGGCAGACTCCGGTTTTTTTGGGGGGAGATGCTCGAGAATATCCGGGTGGACTCCTGAGGCTCGATCCCGCATTTGCGTATGCCGAGCCTCCTTCCTCATGACCTTTGTCCAGAGTGGAATGCCTCCCCGGCTCCCGGCACATGATCAGTGCATGCTCAGTCACGATATCAGTGCCTGCTCAGCCACGTGATCACTGACGGCACAGTCACGTGATCAGCGCCTCTCAGTCACGTGATCACCGTATGATAAACACGTGATCAGTGAACGACCAGCCACGTGATCACTGCATGCGCGGTCAGGTGGTCAGTTCCTGATCAGCCACCTGATCAGTGCGTGCACAGTCCCCTGATCAGCGCCTGTCAGTCACTGATCACTGCCTGATAAACACGTGATCAGTGCCCGAACAGCCACGTCATCAGTGCATGCGCAGTCACGTGATCAGTGCATGATAGCCACGTGATCAGTGCGTGCACAGTCCCATGATCAGCGCCTGTCAGTCACTGATCATTGCCTGATAAACACGTGATCAGTGCATGATGAGCCATGTGATCAGTGCCCGATCAGCCACGTCATCAGTGCATGCGCAGTCACGTCATCAGTGCATGATAGCCACGTGATCAGTGCATGCTCAGTCACGTGATCTGGACTTGATCAGCCACGTGATCAGTGCCTGCAGAGTCACGTGATCAGGGCCTGCTGAGCTGCGTGATTCCTGCCGGCTCATCTGCATGACAATTGCCAGCTGAGCTGCGTGATTCCTGTCGGCTCATCTGCTTGACAATTGCCAGCTGAGCTGCGTGATTCCTGCCTGGTCACGTGCTTGATTATTGCCAGTTGAGCAGCATGATTCGTCACTGCTGAGCTCCATGCTTATTGCCTGCTGATTGCGTGGTTCGTGTCTGCTCAGCTCTTTGAGTATTGCCTCCTGAGGTCCCTGTTCGGTCGCCACCTGCCGGGGACCAGCCCCAACTGATCCAGGGTATTCGAAGGAGAGATGGCCTAGGCGACTATTTATATGCTAATCAGAGATGTCAAGAATAATAGTATGAGGAGAGCTCAGTAGGAAAATTCGGTGGAGAAAAGAGACTGAGTAGCTTGGTTTACGCGGAAGACCAATCAAACTTCAAGACAAGAAGTTTGCACCACTTACGTAGGCCGCAGGCGCCCTCTCGAATAGCGAAAGGTGCCTCACCCTAGACACCTTCTCGAGTGGGTCTTAGCAGCCCAGGCATAATTAGTAAGCGTGGTGGGTTCCGCGCTCCAGATGGAGACTCAGCTGGAAGTTAAAGGGAAGAATGACAAGGAACTTTATGAATTGGAGCTGTAAGTTAACTCTTTGACAGAGAGAGCGAGATGGTGGTGGGGGACAGCCCCCAGTGAAATCAGAGGTGAGAGCACAAAGCAATACAGTAGGCAGACTCCGGTTTTTTTGGGGGGAGATGCTCGAGAATATCCGGGTGGACTCCTGAGGCTCGATCCCGCATTTGCGTATGCCGAGCCTCCTTCCTCATGACCTTTGTCCAGAGTGGAATGCCTCCCCGGCTCCCGGCACATGATCAGTGCATGCTCAGTCACGATATCAGTGCCTGCTCAGCCACGTGATCACTGACGGCACAGTCACGTGATCAGCGCCTCTCAGTCACGTGATCACCGTATGATAAACACGTGATCAGTGAACGACCAGCCACGTGATCACTGCATGCGCGGTCAGGTGGTCAGTTCCTGATCAGCCACCTGATCAGTGCGTGCACAGTCCCCTGATCAGCGCCTGTCAGTCACTGATCACTGCCTGATAAACACGTGATCAGTGCCCGAACAGCCACGTCATCAGTGCATGCGCAGTCACGTGATCAGTGCATGATAGCCACGTGATCAGTGCGTGCACAGTCCCATGATCAGCGCCTGTCAGTCACTGATCATTGCCTGATAAACACGTGATCAGTGCATGATGAGCCATGTGATCAGTGCCCGATCAGCCACGTCATCAGTGCATGCGCAGTCACGTCATCAGTGCATGATAGCCACGTGATCAGTGCATGCTCAGTCACGTGATCTGGACTTGATCAGCCACGTGATCAGTGCCTGCAGAGTCACGTGATCAGGGCCTGCTGAGCTGCGTGATTCCTGCCGGCTCATCTGCATGACAATTGCCAGCTGAGCTGCGTGATTCCTGTCGGCTCATCTGCTTGACAATTGCCAGCTGAGCTGCGTGATTCCTGCCTGGTCACGTGCTTGATTATTGCCAGTTGAGCAGCATGATTCGTCACTGCTGAGCTCCATGCTTATTGCCTGCTGATTGCGTGGTTCGTGTCTGCTCAGCTCTTTGAGTATTGCCTCCTGAGGTCCCTGTTCGGTCGCCACCTGCCGGGGACCAGCCCCAACTGATCCAGGGTATTCGAAGGAGAGATGGCCTAGGCGACTATTTATATGCTAATCAGAGATGTCAAGAATAATAGTATGAGGAGAGCTCAGTAGGAAAATTCGGTGGAGAAAAGAGACTGAGTAGCTTGGTTTACGCGGAAGACCAATCAAACTTCAAGACAAGAAGTTTGCACCACTTACGTAGGCCGCAGGCGCCCTCTCGAATAGCGAAAGGTGCCTCACCCTAGACACCTTCTCGAGTGGGTCTTAGCAGCCCAGGCATAATTAGTAAGCGTGGTGGGTTCCGCGCTCCAGATGGAGACTCAGCTGGAAGTTAAAGGGAAGAATGACAAGGAACTTTATGAATTGGAGCTGTAAGTTAACTCTTTGACAGAGAGAGCGAGATGGTGGTGGGGGACAGCCCCCAGTGAAATCAGAGGTGAGAGCACAAAGCAATACAGTAGGCAGACTCCGGTTTTTTTGGGGGGAGATGCTCGAGAATATCCGGGTGGACTCCTGAGGCTCGATCCCGCATTTGCGTATGCCGAGCCTCCTTCCTCATGACCTTTGTCCAGAGTGGAATGCCTCCCCGGCTCCCGGCACATGATCAGTGCATGCTCAGTCACGATATCAGTGCCTGCTCAGCCACGTGATCACTGACGGCACAGTCACGTGATCAGCGCCTCTCAGTCACGTGATCACCGTATGATAAACACGTGATCAGTGAACGACCAGCCACGTGATCACTGCATGCGCGGTCAGGTGGTCAGTTCCTGATCAGCCACCTGATCAGTGCGTGCACAGTCCCCTGATCAGCGCCTGTCAGTCACTGATCACTGCCTGATAAACACGTGATCAGTGCCCGAACAGCCACGTCATCAGTGCATGCGCAGTCACGTGATCAGTGCATGATAGCCACGTGATCAGTGCGTGCACAGTCCCATGATCAGCGCCTGTCAGTCACTGATCATTGCCTGATAAACACGTGATCAGTGCATGATGAGCCATGTGATCAGTGCCCGATCAGCCACGCCATCAGTGCATGCGCAGTCACGTCATCAGTGCATGATAGCCACGTGATCAGTGCATGCTCAGTCACGTGATCTGGACTTGATCAGCCACGTGATCAGTGCCTGCAGAGTCACGTGATCAGGGCCTGCTGAGCTGCGTGATTCCTGCCGGCTCATCTGCATGACAATTGCCAGCTGAGCTGCGTGATTCCTGTCGGCTCATCTGCTTGACAATTGCCAGCTGAGCTGCGTGATTCCTGCCTGGTCACGTGCTTGATTATTGCCAGTTGAGCAGCATGATTCGTCACTGCTGAGCTCCATGCTTATTGCCTGCTGATTGCGTGGTTCGTGTCTGCTCAGCTCTTTGAGTATTGCCTCCTGAGGTCCCTGTTCGGTCGCCACCTGCCGGGGACCAGCCCCAACTGATCCAGGGTATTCGAAGGAGAGATGGCCTAGGCGACTATTTATATGCTAATCAGAGATGTCAAGAATAATAGTATGAGGAGAGCTCAGTAGGAAAATTCGGTGGAGAAAAGAGACTGAGTAGCTTGGTTTACGCGGAAGACCAATCAAACTTCAAGACAAGAAGTTTGCACCACTTACGTAGGCCGCAGGCGCCCTCTCGAATAGCGAAAGGTGCCTCACCCTAGACACCTTCTCGAGTGGGTCTTAGCAGCCCAGGCATAATTAGTAAGCGTGGTGGGTTCCGCGCTCCAGATGGAGACTCAGCTGGAAGTTAAAGGGAAGAATGACAAGGAACTTTATGAATTGGAGCTGTAAGTTAACTCTTTGACAGAGAGAGCGAGATGGTGGTGGGGGACAGCCCCCAGTGAAATCAGAGGTGAGAGCACAAAGCAATACAGTAGGCAGACTCCGGTTTTTTTGGGGGGAGATGCTCGAGAATATCCGGGTGGACTCCTGAGGCTCGATCCCGCATTTGCGTATGCCGAGCCTCCTTCCTCATGACCTTTGTCCAGAGTGGAATGCCTCCCCGGCTCCCGGCACATGATCAGTGCATGCTCAGTCACGATATCAGTGCCTGCTCAGCCACGTGATCACTGACGGCACAGTCACGTGATCAGCGCCTCTCAGTCACGTGATCACCGTATGATAAACACGTGATCAGTGAACGACCAGCCACGTGATCACTGCATGCGCGGTCAGGTGGTCAGTTCCTGATCAGCCACCTGATCAGTGCGTGCACAGTCCCCTGATCAGCGCCTGTCAGTCACTGATCACTGCCTGATAAACACGTGATCAGTGCCCGAACAGCCACGTCATCAGTGCATGCGCAGTCACGTGATCAGTGCATGATAGCCACGTGATCAGTGCGTGCACAGTCCCATGATCAGCGCCTGTCAGTCACTGATCATTGCCTGATAAACACGTGATCAGTGCATGATGAGCCATGTGATCAGTGCCCGATCAGCCACGTCATCAGTGCATGCGCAGTCACGTCATCAGTGCATGATAGCCACGTGATCAGTGCATGCTCAGTCACGTGATCTGGACTTGATCAGCCACGTGATCAGTGCCTGCAGAGTCACGTGATCAGGGCCTGCTGAGCTGCGTGATTCCTGCCGGCTCATCTGCATGACAATTGCCAGCTGAGCTGCGTGATTCCTGTCGGCTCATCTGCTTGACAATTGCCAGCTGAGCTGCGTGATTCCTGCCTGGTCACGTGCTTGATTATTGCCAGTTGAGCAGCATGATTCGTCACTGCTGAGCTCCATGCTTATTGCCTGCTGATTGCGTGGTTCGTGTCTGCTCAGCTCTTTGAGTATTGCCTCCTGAGGTCCCTGTTCGGTCGCCACCTGCCGGGGACCAGCCCCAACTGATCCAGGGTATTCGAAGGAGAGATGGCCTAGGCGACTATTTATATGCTAATCAGAGATGTCAAGAATAATAGTATGAGGAGAGCTCAGTAGGAAAATTCGGTGGAGAAAAGAGACTGAGTAGCTTGGTTTACGCGGAAGACCAATCAAACTTCAAGACAAGAAGTTTGCACCACTTACGTAGGCCGCAGGCGCCCTCTCGAATAGCGAAAGGTGCCTCACCCTAGACACCTTCTCGAGTGGGTCTTAGCAGCCCAGGCATAATTAGTAAGCGTGGTGGGTTCCGCGCTCCAGATGGAGACTCAGCTGGAAGTTAAAGGGAAGAATGACAAGGAACTTTATGAATTGGAGCTGTAAGTTAACTCTTTGACAGAGAGAGCGAGATGGTGGTGGGGGACAGCCCCCAGTGAAATCAGAGGTGAGAGCACAAAGCAATACAGTAGGCAGACTCCGGTTTTTTTGGGGGGGAGATGCTCGAGAATATCCGGGTGGACTCCTGAGGCTCGATCCCGCATTTGCGTATGCCGAGCCTCCTTCCTCATGACCTTTGTCCAGAGTGGAATGCCTCCCCGGCTCCCGGCACATGATCAGTGCATGCTCAGTCACGATATCAGTGCCTGCTCAGCCACGTGATCACTGACGGCACAGTCACGTGATCAGCGCCTCTCAGTCACGTGATCACCGTATGATAAACACGTGATCAGTGAACGACCAGCCACGTGATCACTGCATGCGCGGTCAGGTGGTCAGTTCCTGATCAGCCACCTGATCAGTGCGTGCACAGTCCCCTGATCAGCGCCTGTCAGTCACTGATCACTGCCTGATAAACACGTGATCAGTGCCCGAACAGCCACGTCATCAGTGCATGCGCAGTCACGTGATCAGTGCATGATAGCCACGTGATCAGTGCGTGCACAGTCCCATGATCAGCGCCTGTCAGTCACTGATCATTGCCTGATAAACACGTGATCAGTGCATGATGAGCCATGTGATCAGTGCCCGATCAGCCACGTCATCAGTGCATGCGCAGTCACGTCATCAGTGCATGATAGCCACGTGATCAGTGCATGCTCAGTCACGTGATCTGGACTTGATCAGCCACGTGATCAGTGCCTGCAGAGTCACGTGATCAGGGCCTGCTGAGCTGCGTGATTCCTGCCGGCTCATCTGCATGACAATTGCCAGCTGAGCTGCGTGATTCCTGTCGGCTCATCTGCTTGACAATTGCCAGCTGAGCTGCGTGATTCCTGCCTGGTCACGTGCTTGATTATTGCCAGTTGAGCAGCATGATTCGTCACTGCTGAGCTCCATGCTTATTGCCTGCTGATTGCGTGGTTCGTGTCTGCTCAGCTCTTTGAGTATTGCCTCCTGAGGTCCCTGTTCGGTCGCCACCTGCCGGGGACCAGCCCCAACTGATCCAGGGTATTCGAAGGAGAGATGGCCTAGGCGACTATTTATATGCTAATCAGAGATGTCAAGAATAATAGTATGAGGAGAGCTCAGTAGGAAAATTCGGTGGAGAAAAGAGACTGAGTAGCTTGGTTTACGCGGAAGACCAATCAAACTTCAAGACAAGAAGTTTGCACCACTTACGTAGGCCGCAGGCGCCCTCTCGAATAGCGAAAGGTGCCTCACCCTAGACACCTTCTCGAGTGGGTCTTAGCAGCCCAGGCATAATTAGTAAGCGTGGTGGGTTCCGCGCTCCAGATGGAGACTCAGCTGGAAGTTAAAGGGAAGAATGACAAGGAACTTTATGAATTGGAGCTGTAAGTTAACTCTTTGACAGAGAGAGCGAGATGGTGGTGGGGGACAGCCCCCAGTGAAATCAGAGGTGAGAGCACAAAGCAATACAGTAGGCAGACTCCGGTTTTTTTGGGGGGAGATGCTCGAGAATATCCGGGTGGACTCCTGAGGCTCGATCCCGCATTTGCGTATGCCGAGCCTCCTTCCTCATGACCTTTGTCCAGAGTGGAATGCCTCCCGGCTCCCGGCACATGATCAGTGCATGCTCAGTCACGATATCAGTGCCTGCTCAGCCACGTGATCACTGACGGCACAGTCACGTGATCAGCGCCTCTCAGTCACGTGATCACCGTATGATAAACACGTGATCAGTGAACGACCAGCCACGTGATCACTGCATGCGCGGTCAGGTGGTCAGTTCCTGATCAGCCACCTGATCAGTGCGTGCACAGTCCCCTGATCAGCGCCTGTCAGTCACTGATCACTGCCTGATAAACACGTGATCAGTGCCCGAACAGCCACGCCATCAGTGCATGCGCAGTCACGTGATCAGTGCATGATAGCCACGTGATCAGTGCGTGCACAGTCCCATGATCAGCGCCTGTCAGTCACTGATCATTGCCTGATAAACACGTGATCAGTGCATGATGAGCCATGTGATCAGTGCCCGATCAGCCACGTCATCAGTGCATGCGCAGTCACGTCATCAGTGCATGATAGCCACGTGATCAGTGCATGCTCAGTCACGTGATCTGGACTTGATCAGCCACGTGATCAGTGCCTGCAGAGTCACGTGATCAGGGCCTGCTGAGCTGCGTGATTCCTGCCGGCTCATCTGCATGACAATTGCCAGCTGAGCTGCGTGATTCCTGTCGGCTCATCTGCTTGACAATTGCCAGCTGAGCTGCGTGATTCCTGCCTGGTCACGTGCTTGATTATTGCCAGTTGAGCAGCATGATTCGTCACTGCTGAGCTCCATGCTTATTGCCTGCTGATTGCGTGGTTCGTGTCTGCTCAGCTCTTTGAGTATTGCCTCCTGAGGTCCCTGTTCGGTCGCCACCTGCCGGGGACCAGCCCCAACTGATCCAGGGTATTCGAAGGAGAGATGGCCTAGGCGACTATTTATATGCTAATCAGAGATGTCAAGAATAATAGTATGAGGAGAGCTCAGTAGGAAAATTCGGTGGAGAAAAGAGACTGAGTAGCTTGGTTTACGCGGAAGACCAATCAAACTTCAAGACAAGAAGTTTGCACCACTTACGTAGGCCGCAGGCGCCCTCTCGAATAGCGAAAGGTGCCTCACCCTAGACACCTTCTCGAGTGGGTCTTAGCAGCCCAGGCATAATTAGTAAGCGTGGTGGGTTCCGCGCTCCAGATGGAGACTCAGCTGGAAGTTAAAGGGAAGAATGACAAGGAACTTTATGAATTGAGCTGTAAGTTAACTCTTTGACAGAGAGAGCGAGATGGTGGTGGGGGACAGCCCCCAGTGAAATCAGAGGTGAGAGCACAAAGCAATACAGTAGGCAGACTCCGGTTTTTTTGGGGGGGAGATGCTCGAGAATATCCGGGTGGACTCCTGAGGCTCGATCCCGCATTTGCGTATGCCGAGCCTCCTTCCTCATGACCTTTGTCCAGAGTGGAATGCCTCCCCGGCTCCCGGCACATGATCAGTGCATGCTCAGTCACGATATCAGTGCCTGCTCAGCCACGTGATCACTGACGGCACAGTCACGTGATCAGCGCCTCTCAGTCACGTGATCACCGTATGATAAACACGTGATCAGTGAACGACCAGCCACGTGATCACTGCATGCGCGGTCAGGTGGTCAGTTCCTGATCAGCCACCTGATCAGTGCGTGCACAGTCCCCTGATCAGCGCCTGTCAGTCACTGATCACTGCCTGATAAACACGTGATCAGTGCCCGAACAGCCACGCCATCAGTGCATGCGCAGTCACGTGATCAGTGCATGATAGCCACGTGATCAGTGCGTGCACAGTCCCATGATCAGCGCCTGTCAGTCACTGATCATTGCCTGATAAACACGTGATCAGTGCATGATGAGCCATGTGATCAGTGCCCGATCAGCCACGTCATCAGTGCATGCGCAGTCACGTCATCAGTGCATGATAGCCACGTGATCAGTGCATGCTCAGTCACGTGATCTGGACTTGATCAGCCACGTGATCAGTGCCTGCAGAGTCACGTGATCAGGGCCTGCTGAGCTGCGTGATTCCTGCCGGCTCATCTGCATGACAATTGCCAGCTGAGCTGCGTGATTCCTGTCGGCTCATCTGCTTGACAATTGCCAGCTGAGCTGCGTGATTCCTGCCTGGTCACGTGCTTGATTATTGCCAGTTGAGCAGCATGATTCGTCACTGCTGAGCTCCATGCTTATTGCCTGCTGATTGCGTGGTTCGTGTCTGCTCAGCTCTTTGAGTATTGCCTCCTGAGGTCCCTGTTCGGTCGCCACCTGCCGGGGACCAGCCCCAACTGATCCAGGGTATTCGAAGGAGAGATGGCCTAGGCGACTATTTATATGCTAATCAGAGATGTCAAGAATAATAGTATGAGGAGAGCTCAGTAGGAAAATTCGGTGGAGAAAAGAGACTGAGTAGCTTGGTTTACGCGGAAGACCAATCAAACTTCAAGACAAGAAGTTTGCACCACTTACGTAGGCCGCAGGCGCCCTCTCGAATAGCGAAAGGTGCCTCACCCTAGACACCTTCTCGAGTGGGTCTTAGCAGCCCAGGCATAATTAGTAAGCGTGGTGGGTTCCGCGCTCCAGATGGAGACTCAGCTGGAAGTTAAAGGGAAGAATGACAAGGAACTTTATGAATTGGAGCTGTAAGTTAACTCTTTGACAGAGAGAGCGAGATGGTGGTGGGGGACAGCCCCCAGTGAAATCAGAGGTGAGAGCACAAAGCAATACAGTAGGCAGACTCCGGTTTTTTTGGGGGGAGATGCTCGAGAATATCCGGGTGGACTCTGAGGCTCGATCCCGCATTTGCGTATGCCGAGCCTCCTTCCTCATGACCTTTGTCCAGAGTGGAATGCCTCCCCGGCTCCCGGCACATGATCAGTGCATGCTCAGTCACGATATCAGTGCCTGCTCAGCCACGTGATCACTGACGGCACAGTCACGTGATCAGCGCCTCTCAGTCACGTGATCACCGCATGATAAACACGTGATCAGTGAACGACCAGCCACGTGATCACTGCATGCGCGGTCAGGTGGTCAGTTCCTGATCAGCCACCTGATCAGTGCGTGCACAGTCCCCTGATCAGCGCCTGTCAGTCACTGATCACTGCCTGATAAACACGGATCAGTGCCCGAACAGCCACGTCATCAGTGCATGCGCAGTCACGTGATCAGTGCATGATAGCCACGTGATCAGTGCGTGCACAGTCCCATGATCAGCGCCTGTCAGTCACTGATCATTGCCTGATAAACACGTGATCAGTGCATGATGAGCCATGTGATCAGTGCCCGATCAGCCACGTCATCAGTGCATGCGCAGTCACGTCATCAGTGCATGATAGCCACGTGATCAGTGCATGCTCAGTCACGTGATCTGGACTTGATCAGCCACGTGATCAGTGCCTGCAGAGTCACGTGATCAGGGCCTGCTGAGCTGCGTGATTCCTGCCGGCTCATCTGCATGACAATTGCCAGCTGAGCTGCGTGATTCCTGTCGGCTCATCTGCTTGACAATTGCCAGCTGAGCTGCGTGATTCCTGCCTGGTCACGTGCTTGATTATTGCCAGTTGAGCAGCATGATTCGTCACTGCTGAGCTCCATGCTTATTGCCTGCTGATTGCGTGTTCGTGTCTGCTCAGCTCTTTGAGTATTGCCTCCTGAGGTCCCTGTTCGGTCGCCACCTGCCGGGGACCAGCCCCAACTGATCCAGGGTATTCGAAGGAGAGATGGCCTAGGCGACTATTTATATGCTAATCAGAGATGTCAAGAATAATAGT
>NW_026894815.1:0-75116 GCF_032452875.1 Bos javanicus
AACGAGGACTACGGAAAAAAGATGACCTGACCTAGGAGGAGCCATGATATTCTATAGAACCGGACAAAGTTGGTTTCCAAGGAAACTTGATTCCTTGGAACCCGGAAAAAGCTGGTTCTTTTCATATGCAATTCCAAACCACTTAGCTCCTTCCCAAAGCCTGCCTGGCCGCCAGCCCCACCCCACTCCCCAGAAAAAAACGGCTCAAAGACATCTTTTCCATCTCAGGCGGAAAACTGGAAGATGTCTTGTCTTGTGTGTCTGGATTGATGTATGTGTAAGTGTGAGCCTTGTGATTTTTGATAATAGTGCTCAAGTTCTGAGTTCTTATTTCAATGGTCTCAAGACAAGGCAGCCCTTGCCAACCAACTGCTTCCCAGAAAACATTGACCTCAGTGAATGTCAGTCCCGTGAACTGGGAACTAGTCAATATTAAATATCTATAGTTTTGGTTTTCTCCTCTATAGCAGACATGTAAGAGTCATCAACATGAAGCACAAAATGTTCATAGTGCCTCGGTTGTTCTAAGGTAAAAATTGCTATACCGTTCTATCTGTCACAAGCTTGTCAACAAGAAAGTACCTCGAAAGAACAGGAAGAAAACGAAAAATTAAATGATATGAGCTTTTAGATAAACTATGAACACTAATTACACTCTACAATATCTGCCTATGAGAGTCTTGATTGAAGGCAGAGGAGAAGGGAACGACAGAGGCTAAGATGGTTGGATGGCATCACTGATTCGATGGACATGAGTTTGAGCAAGCCCCTGGAGTTAGTGATGGACACGGAAGCCCAGCGTCCTGCAGGCCACGGGGTCCCAAAGAGTCAGACACGACTGAGCCACTGAACGGAACTGAACATACAATCGTTTCTCCAGGTGTTTGGTTACCGAGTTTCTATCCTGTGCTAAACTAAGTGACGACAGTGTACTGAAGAGCTGGGTCATTTCAAAATAAATTAAAGTTCTGAAACATTCACGCCTTGAAAGGACCTCCCTTTACACAGAAACAAAGAGATTTTTGACTATCAATAATAGTGTCTGGCACCATCCTGACATATGAAACGTAAGAAAGCAATTTTTTTTTGTTTGGTTTTCTTGGTTCTGATCTTGGGGGTGTGTGTGTGTGTGTGTGTGTGTGTGTGTGCGTGCGGGGGAGGGGGAGGGGCGCTACTATCACTGATAGGTATGTTCACCAATCTGTCGAATGCCAATATAAAAGTCAGTTCTTGGTTGCTGAAGGGAAATGTATGACTTAGTATTAAAAGAAAGTATGTAGCATGAAATCGCATTTCTGAAGGAAAACAGCATAGTTCTTTCTTCCAGGTGGCAGTTTCAGGATGGGAAAACCAAAGGAATGGGTACAGAATGGGATAAGGAGGTTGTAGGGAGAGTGGACCCCAGAAAAGAGTGTTGTGCCTAGCACAAAGTTTCTTGAGAGGTTGAACTGCCTTTGCTAATGGATTTCAAGTTTCTTTACTCTCCGTGATCTCTTCTAGGTTGACCTAGAACAGAAATCTCTTGTTAGCTTTGGCTAGTGGAGTATGTTGTTTCACAGTGACTGTGTGATCCTACCTGGCTATTCTCAACCCCTTTGATATCTATACACTGCTGCTGCTGCTGCTACGAAGTCGTTTCAGTCGTGTCCGAGTCTGTGTGACGCCATGGACGGCAGCCCACCAGGCCCCGCAGTCCCTGGGGTTCTCCAGGCAGAACACTGGAGTGGGTTGCCATGTCCTCCTCCAATGCATGAAAGTGAAATGTGAAAGTGAAGTCGCTCAGTCGTGTCCGACTGAGCGACCCCATGGACTGCAGCCTACCAGGCTCTTCCGTCCATGAGATTTTCCAGGCAAGAGTACTGGAGTGGGGTGCCATTGCCTTCTCATATCTATTCACAAGCCTGCCTAAATCATTGACTTCTAGCCACCTTTGGGATGCCAATGACCACCCACCACTTCTGGTACTCAGAGTCAGAACAGGGAACAGAGGTCTTAAGACAGTTCTGCAGAAGTCCTAAAGGTCAGCAAGAGATGGGAGACTGGTCAAGGAGGTCCTAACTAGCTTCAGCAGAGCAGCAAAGACCCAGCATAGTAAAAACCAGGTGCAATGGTACAAAACAAATAAATAAACGGACAGAAGTTCTTGGAACACGTGACTGAGGTTAGGGGTGAGAGCTAGTACATGTATACTTTGGGATATATTAAGCATGCACAGTAACATAGATGAGAGAACAGGCAGGAGAAACTTACTGTTTGGACTCCAGGTGCTTCTGAGCCTTTTGGGGAACTGACCTGGGCAAGTCTATGGCTCACAGGCTTTGAACATCGCTACCAACATTTCCTAAGGAAAAAACGCATTGCTTAGCTCAAGGTTTGTCTGGGAAATTCTTACACATCAGGAGATGGCTCCGAGGTGGTTCTACAAAGAACATCCATGCAAAGGACAAGCCTGCCAGGCTCTGGCACACATCTGCCCCCTCCCCCTCACAGCCAGCAGCATTTCAGTGACCTCCTAAGGCCTTCGCCAAACTACAGGGGCACCTCTGGGTTTCTGTTTCCCTCATTTTCGAGAATCTTTAAAAAGAAAAACAAAAACAAATTAAAAAACAAAAAAACAAAAAAACCACACATTTCTTCGTACAATGCCACAGTGGAAGGAAAACAGGCCATTATTAAGACCTAAATTTGCAAAAAACTTTGAGCTTGGTTTTTTGTTTTGTTTTCTTGTTTTGTTTGAATCAAACCACCACATCATTGAAAATTTTTACACGTTCTAATTATTCGGTTCCAAAACACCAAACTTGTACTGCACACGGTCCCCATGGAAAGGCCCCCTCAGCAGGACAGACACAGATGCTGCCATGAAAGGGCAGCAGGGTGCCCTCCTCCCTTGTTTGCTGCCTGGGCGGCCACCGGGTTTTGAAACCCATGCACCTTCTAAGTTTCTAGGGTGCAATTCGTGGACCTCCCTTCTCCCATCCCAGCAGGTGGTCAAGGGCCCGCTGGCCTCAAAGTGCCAGAAGCAGGGCTGGGCCCAGCCGGCCAGAGTTCAGGGTTCTGGCCCTTGGACTTGCAGCGGACACTAGGCTGCTTGGGAAAACCGCGCGGCTCTGACCTTTCAGCAAGGGTGGAGCGGTCAAGGCCTTGAGCCCAAAGGCGAGGCCTTTCTGCGACCGCCAGGTTGTGCCAACAGAGGGCGGACTAGTGGTTCCCTGCTCCACGCAGTCCCAGTTCCTGACCTGTGGTCCGCACCCTCCGCCGCGCCCACTGGATGCCGACCCTTGGGGACCCAGGGCGCACGCAATGGGCGTTCCCAGCCGCCACGGCGACCCCGAGAGGACACCGGGAAGCCCTCCCACCCCCGCCAGGAGCCGACCCCGCCCCGCGCCGCCCCGCCCCCTGCCATGCTCCCGGTGCCTTCCCGGCCGCAGTGGGGATCCCCGGAGCACTGACTGGACCGCCCCCCATCCCCCGCCGGCCACGATTCCCGACCCGCGCCGCCTAGCTTCTTCCTTTGCGCCAGGGCGCGCTCCCGATGCGCTGCCCACCTTCACCACGGGCTCCGGTGAGCCCCGCCCCCGCGCCCGTTCCAGGAGAGCCTCTGGGACCTCGCTCCCGCCGCCCGGTGACGCGGGAGGACAGTCCATCCAGCCCACAGAGGCAGTCCAAGCTGTCTAGAATTCAGGGATCCAGCGAGGACTACGGAAAGGAAAGATGACCTGACCTGGGAGGGCCATGATATTCTATAGGGGCAGACAAAGTTGGTTTCCAAGGACACTTGCTTGGAACCCGGAAAACTAGTTCTTTTCATATGCAATTCCAAACCAGGAGCTCCTTCCCAAAGCCTGCCTGGCCGCCAGCCCACACTCCCCAGAAAAAACAGCTCAAAGAAATCTTTTCCATCTCAGGCGGAAAACTGGAAGATGTCTTGTCTTGTCTGTCTGGATTGATGTATGTGTCAGTGTGAGCCTTGTGATTTTTGATAATAGTGCTCAAGTTCTGAGTTCTTATTTCAATGGTCTCAAGACAAGGCAGCCCTTGCCAACCTAACTGCTTCCAATACAAGAAAACATTGACCTCAGGAATGTCAGAGTCCCGTGAACTGGGAACTAGTCAATATTAAATATCTAGTAGTTTTGGTTTTGCTCCTCTACTGTAGACATGTCTAAGAGTCATCAACATGAAGCACAAAATGTTCATAGTGCCTCGGTTTGTTCTAAGGTAAAAATTGCTATATCGTTCTATCTGTCACAAGCTTGTCAACAAGAAAGTACCTAGAAAGAACAGGAACAAAACGAAAAATTAAATGTGATATGAGCTTTTAGATAAACTATGAACACTAATTACACTCTAAAATATCTGCCTATGAGAGTCTTGATTGAAGGCAGAGGAGAAGGGGACGACAGAGGCTAAGATGGTTGGATGGCATCACTGATTCGATGGACATGAGTTTGAGCAAGCCACTGGAGTTGGTGATGGACACGGAAGCCCAGCGTCCTGCAGGCCACGGGGTCCCAAAGAGTCAGACACGACTGAGCCACTGAACTGAACTGAACACAATCGTTTCTCCAGGTGTTTTGGTTACCCGTTTCTATCCTGTGCTAAACTAAGTGGCAACCGTGTACTGAAAAGCTGGGTCATTTCCAAATAAATTAAAGTTCTGAAACATTCACGCCTTGAAAGGACCTCACTTTCAGAAACAAAAGAGATTTTTGACTATCCAATAATAGTCTGGCACCATCCTGACATGTGAAACGTAAGAAAGCAATTTTTTTTGTTTGGTTTGGTTCTGATCTTGGAGTGTGTGTGTGTGTGTGTGTGTGTGTGTGTGCGTGCGTGCGTGCGCGGGGAGGGGAGGGGCGCTACTATCACTGATAGGTATGTTCACTAATCTGTCGAATGCCAATATAAAAGTCAGTTCTTGGTTGCTGAAGGGAAATGTATGACTTGGTATTAAAAGAAGGTATATGGAATGAAATCGCATTTTCTGAAAGCAAATGACGTCGTTCTTTCTTCCAGGTGGCAGTTTCAGGATGGGAGAAACAAAGGAATGGGTACAGAATGGGATAAGGAGGTTGTAGGAAAGTGGACCCCCAGAAAAGAGTGTTGTACCTAGCACAAGGTTTCTTGAGGGGTTGAACTGCCTTTGCTAATGGATTTTAAGTTTCTTTACCTCTTCCGTGATCTCTTCTAGATTGACCTAGAACAGAAATCTTTTGTTAGCTTTGGCTAAGTGGAGAAGTATTAGTTTCGGTGACTTGTGTGATCCTACCTGACTGTTCTAAACCCTTTTGATATCTATGCACTGCTGCTGCTGCTGCTGCTGCTGAGTCGTTTCAGTCGTGTCCGAGTCTGTGTGACCCCATGGACGGCAGCCCACCAGGCCCCGCAGTCCCTGGGGTTCTCAGGCAAGAACACTGGAGTGGTTGCCATGTCCTCCTCCAATGCATGAAAGTGCAATGTGAAAGTGAAGTCGCTCAGTCGTGTCGGACTCTGAGCGACCCCATGGACTGCAGCCTACCAGACTCTTCCGTCCATGGGATTTTCCAGGCAAGAGTACTGGAGTGGGGTGCCAGTGCCTTCTCCCATATCTGTTCACAAGCCTGCCTAAATCATTGACTTCTAGCCACCTTTGGGATGCCTGTGACCACCCACCCTTACCAGGCCGCAGAGGAGAGAAAACACTTACCACAGGAGGTCCGGGTAAGGAACAAGGAACTAACTAGCTCCCACCAACCAGGATTCTGCAGAGGTCAGCAAGAGGTCAGCAAGAGATGGGAGACTGCAGTCCAGAGGTCCTAGCAGCTTCAGCGAGCAGCAAAGACCCAGCATAGTCAAAACGAATTCAATGTTACCAAAAACAAATAAATAAACGGACAGAAGTTCTTTGAACACATGACTGAGATTAGGGGTGAGGTAGAACATGTATATGCCAGGATACTCTTAAAGTACTGAAAGCAAAGAAAGGAAAGACAACTCTCAAGCTGTCCAAAGTGATCAAAATGAATGAGTACACAGTTTTACCTGTGTACACTAGCAGATAAAAATCTGAGTTTTAAAAATTCCTTTCAATACTGTCAACATGAATCAAATGCTTTACCACGGATGTCACGAGGATGCAAGACTGGCACACTGCAAATTCTACACCGTGGCTGAAAAAGATCCTGAATACATGGACAGATATTCCATAGCGATGGAGAGACTTAAGATGGCAATACCATGGAATGCATCTTCAATCTGAAATGAAGATTCGATATGACTTGATCGCTCAGGCTTTTGTGTCATCAAGTGTTATGGAAGGATAAAAGAGATCGAAAGCTGCTGACATAGACTTGGGGCGGGGTGGGGGGGGGTTGGAGTAAAGTCCCCTGCGGGTCTTTAGCCTGATGTGATGCAGCCACTAGCAGTCTGCTAGGAAACAAAGGCAGTGTCTCAGAGCATGACACCAGACCCCCTCACCCACGACATGCATTGAGATAACATGGGCAGCAGGTGAGTCATCCCGGGCTAAAAAATGATTGACATGAATCTTGAAGAAAGGCAGATTTCCAGGCAAATATGTCATTTCCTTCATATAGGCAGGAGAACAAGGTAGGAGGAAAACTTACTGTTTGGTTCAGGTCACTTCTGAGCCTTTTGGGGGAACCGACCTGAAGCCAGAGTCTATCAAATACACAGGCTTTGAACATCGCTGAAGACCAGCATTTCCTAAGGAAAAAACGCATTGCTTAGCTCGAGGTCTGTCTGGGAAATTCTTACACATCAGGAGATGGCTCCGAGGTGGATTTCTACAAAGAACATCCATGCAAAGGACAAGCCTGCACAGCTCTGTGCACATCTGCCCCCTCCCCCTCACAGCCAGCAGCATTTCCAAGTGACCTCCTAAGCCATTCGGCAAACTACAGGGGAACCTCTGGGTTTCCTGTTTCCCTCATTTTCAGAATCTTTTCTAAAAAAAAAGAAAAACAAAAAACAAATTAAAAAAAAAAAAAAAAAAACCCCGCACATTTCTTCGTAGAATGCCACAGTGGAAGGAAAACAGGCCTTCAATATTAAGACCTAAATTTGCAAAAACCTTGGAGCTTGGTTTTTGGTTTATTTTGTTTTGTTTTGAATCAAACCACCACATCATTGAAAATTGTTACACGTTCTAATTATTCGGTTCCAAAACACCAAACTTGTACTGCACACGGTCCCCATGCAAAGGCCCCCTCAGCAGGACAGCCACAGATGCTGAAAGGGCAGCAGGGTGCCCTCCTCCCTTGTTTTCTGCCTGGGCAGCCACCGGGTTTTAGAGCCATGCACCCTACTAAGTTTCTAGGGTGCAATTCGTGGACCCTTCCCTTTCCCATCCCAGCAGGTGGTCAAGGGCCCGCTGGCCTCCAAAGTGCCAGAAGCAGGGCTGGGCCAGCCGGCCAGAGTTCAGGGTTCTGGCCCTTGGACTTGCAGCGGACACTAGGCTGCTTGGGAAAACCGCGCAGCTCTGACCTTTCAGCAAAGGGGTGGAGCGGTCAAGGCCTTGAGCCCAAGGCGAGGCCTTTCTGCGACCGCCAGGTTGTGCCAACAGAGGGCGGACTACGTGGTTCCCTGCTCCACGCAGTCCCAGTTCCCTGACCTGTGGTCCGCACCCCTCCGCCGCGCCCACTGGATGCCGGCCCTTGGGGACCCAGGAGCGCACGCAATGGGCGTTCCTCGCCCCGAGAGGACAGCGGGAACTCCCACCCCGCCAGGAGCCGACCCCCGCCCCGGGTCGCCCCGCCCCTGCCATGCTCCCGGTGCCTTCCCAGCCGCCAGTGGGGATCCCCGGAGCACAACTGGGACCGCCCCCATCCCCGCACGATGATTCCCGACCCGCGCCGCCGGCCGCCCCGCCCCGGGCGCGCTCCCGGTGCGCTGCCCACCTTCACCACGGGCTCCCGGTGAGCCCCGCTTTCCAGCCCGGTTCCAGGAGGCCTCTGGACCTCGCTCCCGCCGCCCCCGGTGAAACGGGAGGACAATCCATCCAGCCCACAGAGGCAATCCAAGCTGTCTAGAATTCAGGGATCCAACGAGGACTACGGAAAGGAAAGATGACCTGACCTAGGAGGGCCATGATCTTCTATAGAACCGGACAAAGTTGGTTTCCAAGGAAACTTGATTCCTTGGAACCCGGAAAGCTGGTTCTTTTCATATGCAATTCCAAACCCTTAGCTCCTTCCCAAAGCCTGCCTGGCCGCCAGCCCCACCCCTCCCCAGAAAAACGGCTCAAAGACATCTTTTCCATCTCAGGCGGAAAACTGGAAGATGTCTTATCTTGTCTGTCTGGATTGATGTCTGTGTCAGTGTGAGCCTTGTGATTTTTGATAATAGTGCTCAAGTTCTGAGTTCTTATTTCAATGGTCTCAAGACAAGGCAGCCCTTGCCAACTCAACTGCTTCCAATACAAGAAAACATTGACCTCAGGGAATGTCAGAGTCCCGTGAACTGGGAACTAGTCAATATTAAATATCTAGTAGTTTTGGTTTTGCTCCTCTACTGTAGACATGTCTAAGAGTCATCAACATGAAGCACAAAATGTTCATAGTGCCTCGGTTTGTTCTAAGGTAAAAATTGCTATATCGTTCTATCTGTCACAAGCTTATCAACAAGAAAGTACCTCGAAAGAACAGGAAGAAAACGAAAAATTAAATGTGATATGAGCTTTTAGATAAACTATGAACACTAATTACACTCTACACTATCTGCCTATGAGAGTCTTGATTGAAGGCAGAGGAGAAGGGGACGACAGAGGCTAAGATGGTTGGATGGCATCACTGATTCGATGGACATGAGTTTGAGCAAGCCCCTGGAGTTGGTGATGGACACGGAAGCCCAGCGTCCTGCAGGCCACGGGGTCCCAAAGAGTCAGACACGACTGAGCAACTGACGGAACTGAACTTACAATCGTTTCTCCAGGTGTTTTGGTTACCCGAGTTTCTATCCTGTGCTAAACTAAGTGGCGACAGTGTACTGAAGAGCTGGGTCATTTCCAAATAAATTAAAGTTCTGAAACATTCACGCCTTGAAAGGACCTCCCTTTTACACAGAAACAAAAGAGATTTTTGACTATCCAATAATAGTGTCTGGCACCATCCTGACATGTGAAACGTAAGAAAGCAATTTTTTTGTTTTGTTTGGTTCTGATCTTGGTGTGTGTGTGTGTGTGTGTGTGTGTGTGCGTGCGTGCGGGGAGGGAGGGCTACTATCACTGATAGGTATGTTCACCAATCTGTCGAATGCCAATATAAAAGTCAGTTCTTGGTTGCTGAAGGGAAATGTATGACTTGGTATTAAAAGAAGGTATATGGAATGAAATCGCATTTTCTGAAGGCAAACGACGTCGTTCTTTCTTCCAGGTGGCAGTTTCAGGATGGGAGAAGCAAAGGAATGGGTACAGAATGGGATAAGGAGGTTGTAGGGAAAGTGGACCCCCAGAAAAGAGTGTTGTTCCTAGCACAAGGTTTCTTGAGAGGTTGAACTGCCTTTGCTAATGGATTTTAAGTTTCTTTACCTCTTCCGTGATCTCTTCTAGGTTGACCTAGAACAGAAATCTTTTTTAGCTTTGGCTAAGTGGAGAAGTATTGTTTCACGGTGACTTGTGTGATCCTACCTGACTGTTCTCAACCCTTTTGATATCTATGCACTGCTGCTGCTGCTGCTGCTGCTGAAGTCGTTTCAGTCGTGTCCGAGTCTGTGTGACCCCATGGACGGCAGCCCACCAGGCCCTGCAGTCCCTGGGGTTCTCTAGGCAAGAACACTGGAGTGGGTTGCCATGTCCTCCTCCAATGCATGAAAGTGCAATGTGAAAGTGAAGTCGCTCAGTCGTGTCCGACTCTGAGCGACCCCATGGACTGCAGCCTACCAGGCTCTTCCGTCCATGGGATTTTCCAGGCAAGAGTACTGGAGTGGGTTGCCATTGCCTTCTCCCATATCTATTCACAAGCCTACCTAAATCATTGACTTCTAGCCACCTTTGGGATGCCAATGACCCCCACCCTTACCAGGCCACAGAGGAGAGAAAACACTTACCACAGGAGGTCGGGTAAGGAACAAGGAACTAACAAGCTCCCACCAACCAGGATTCTGCAGAGGTCAACAAGAGGTCAGCAAGAGATGGGAGACTGCAGTCCAGAGGTCCTAGCAACTTCCAGCGAGCAGCAAAGACCCAGCATAGTCCAAACGAATTCAATGTTACCAAAAACAAATAAATAAACGGACAGAAGTTCTTTGAACACATGACTGAGATTAGGGGTGAGGCAGAACATGTATGTGCCAGGATACTCTTAAAGTACGAAAGCAAAGAAAGGAAAGACAACTCTCAAGCTGTCCAAAGTGATCAAAATGAATGAGTACACAGTTTGACCTGTGTACACTAGCAGATAAAAATCTGAAAAGGAATTTTAAAAAAATTCCCTTTCAATACTGTCAACATGAATCAAATGCTTTGCCACGGATGTCACGAGGATGCAAGACTGGCACACTGGAAATTCTACACCGTGGCTGAAAAAGATCCTGAATACATGGACAGATATTCCATAGCGATGGAAAGAGACTTAAGATGGCAATACCATGGAATACATCTTCAATCTGAAATGAAGATTCGGTATGACTTGATCGCTCAGAGCTTTTGTGTCATCAAGTGTTATGGAAGGATAAAGAGATCGAGAAAGCTGCTGACATAGACTTGGGGCGGGGTGGGGGGGGCAGTAAGAGTACCCCTGCTGGTCTTGCCTGATGTGATGCAGCCACTAGCAGTCTGCTAAGGAAACAAAGGCAGTGTCTCAGAGCATGACACCAGACCCTCACCCCGACATGCATTGAGATAACATGGGCAGCAGGTGAGTCATCCAGTAAAAATGATTGACATGAATCTGAAGAAAGCAGTTCCAGGCAAATATGTCATTTCCTTAACCATATGAGGAGGAACAAAGTAAGGAAAACTTCCTGTTTGGTTCAGGTCACTTCTGAGCCTTTTGGGGAACCGACCTGAAGCCAGAGTCTAGCGGAAATACACAGGCTTTGAACATCACTGAAGACCAACATTTCCTAAGGAAAAAACGCATTGCTTAGCTCAAGGTTTGTCTGGGAAATTCTTACACATCAGGAGATGGCTCCGAGGTGGATTTCTAAGGCATCCATGCAAGGACAAAGCCTGCACAGCTCTGTGCACATCTGCCCCCTCCCCGCTCACAGCCAGCAGCATTTCCAAGTGACCTCCTAAGGCCTTCGCCAAACTACAGAGCACCTCTGGGCTTCTGTTTCCCTCATTTTCCCAAGATCTTTCTAAAAAAAAAAAAAAAAAAAAAAAACAATTTAAAAAAAAAAAAAAAAAACCCTTACATTTCTTCGTACATGCCACAGTGGAAGGAAAACAGGCCTTCAATATTAAGACCTAAATTTGCAAAAAACTTGGAGCTTGGTTTTTTGTTTGTTTTTTTGTTTGAATCAAACCACCACATCATTTAAAATTTTTACACGTTCTAATTATTCGGTTCCAAATACCAAACTTGACTGCACACGGTCCCCATGGAGAAGGCCCCTCAGCAGGACAGCCACAGATGCTGCCATGAAAGGGCAGCAGGTGCCCCTCCTCCCTTGTTTGCTGCCTGGGCGGCCACTTTGAAAGCCATGCACCTACTAAGTTTCTAGGGTGCAGTTCGTGGACCCTTCCCTTTCCCATCAGCAGGTGGTCAGGGCCCGCTGGCCTCCAGTCAGAAGCAGGGCTGGGCCAGCCGGCCAGAGTTCAGGGTTCTGGCCCTTGGACTTGCAGCGGGCTGCTTGGAGCGGTCAGACCTTGCAAAGCCCAGCCCAAAGGCGAGGCCTTTCTGCGACCACCAGGTTGTGCCAACAGAGGGCGGACTACGTGGTTCCCTGCTCCACGCGTCCCAGTTCCCTGACCTGTGGTCACCCTCCGCCGCGCCCACTGGATGCCGACCCTTGGGGACCCAGGAGCGCACGCAATGGCGTTCCCAGCCGCCATGGCGACCCCCGAGAGGACAACGGGAGGCCCTCCCCACCCGCCAGGAGCCGACCCCCGCCCGCGCCGCCCCGCCCTGCCATGCTCCCGGTGCCTTCCCAGCCGCAGTGGGGATCCCCGGGCACAACTGGGACCGCCCCCATCCCCGCCGATCGGGTCCCGACCCGCGCCGCCCGAAACCGCCCCCGCCCGGGCGCGGCGTCCCGGTGCGGCTTCCATCTTTACCACTGGGCTCCCGGTGAGCCCCGCCCCCACCCCGGTTCCAGGAGAGCCTCTGGGACCTCGCTCCCGCCGCCCGGTGAAACAGGAGGACAATCCATCCAGCCCACAGAGGCAATCCAAGCTGTCTAGAATTCAGGGATCCAACGAGGACTACGGAAAGGAAAGATGACCTGACCTAGGAGGGCCATGATATTCTACAGAACCGGACAAAGTTGGTTCCAAGGAAACTTGATTCCATGGAACCCGGAGCTGGTTCTTTTCATATGCAATTCCAAACCTTAGCTCCTTCCCAAAGCCTGCCTGGCCGCCGCCCCCCCCTCCCCAGAAAAAACGGCTCAAAGAAATCTTTTCCATCTCAGGCGGAAAACTGGAAGATGTCTTGTCTTGTCTGTCTGGATTGATGTATGTGTCAGTGTGAGCCTTGTGATTTTTGATAATAGTGCTCAAGTTCTGAGTTCTTATTTCAATGGTCTCAAGACAAGGCAGCCCTTGCCAAACCAAACTGCTTCTAATAAAGAAAACATTGACCTCAGTGAATGTCAGAGTCCCGTGAACTGGGAACTAGTCAATATTAAATATCTAGTAGTTTTGTTTTGCTCCTCTACTGTAGACATGTCTAAGAGTCATCAACATGAAGCACAAAATGTTCATAGTACCTCGGTTTGTTCTAAGGTAAAAATTGCTATATCGTTCTATCTGTCACAAGCTTGTCAACAAGAAAGTACCTCGAAAGAACAGGAACAAAACGAAAAATTAAATGTGATATGAGCTTTTAGATAAACTATGAACACTAATTACACTCGACAATATCTGCCTATGAGAGTCTTGATTGAAGGCAGAGGAGAAGGGGACGACAGAGGCTAAGATGGTTGGATGGCATCACTGATTCGATGGACATGAGTTTGAGCAAGCCCCTGGAGTTGGTGATGGACACGAGGCCAGCGTCCTGCAGGCCACGGGGTCCCAAAGAGTCAGACACGACTGAGCAACTGAACTGAACTGAACTTACAATCGTTTCTCCAGGTGTTTTGGTTACCCGAGTTTCTATCCTGTGCTAAACTAAGTGACGACAGTGTACTGAAGAGCTGGGTCATTTCCAAATAAATTAAAGTTCTCAAACATTCACGCCTTGAAAGGACCTCCCTTTTACACAGAAACAAGGGAGGACTGCTCCACGCAGTCCCATTTCCCTTACCTGAGGACCGACCCTTCCACCGCGCCCTAGGATGCCGATCCTTGGGGCCCCAGGGCGCTCGCCATGGAGACCCGCTTCCCTGGCGCCCCACGAGAGGCTCACTGACCTCGCCGTCGTACCTCGTGAGAAACCGCACACTGGGGCCGCCGCTCGAGAACAACCCCGAGATTCCCCCGTCATCGAGAGATGAGGGCCTTCGTCTCCTGCATGGCCTAGAGACCAATCTCGCGACCTCTCTCCAAACGCCTCAGGAGGCTTGACTCCCTTGAGTCCACCCAGTGAGCTCCAAGAGATACCCGTCGCGATTCGAGAGCAGAGCGGGGTTCTTTGCTTCCACTCGAGATGAATGCCTGTCTCCCCGGGTGCGTCTGGAATGCAACCCCGAGATCCCTGTCGCCCCTGGAGAGGAACATTGGCTTCTGGACACAAGCCTAGATGAGGTCTATTGGCCCTGCAGTCACTCGAGAGCAATCCCCAGCTTTCCTTCGCAACTCGAATGGAAGATTGGACTTGCCTGGGCCAACACAAGAGGCAGCCTGAATTCCCCGTCGTAACTCGAGAATCCCGCCGTAACTCGAGAAAAACCACGTGGCTCCCCCGTCATCGCAAGATGAAGCCCTTTCCCGCTACAGCGCCTCAGGAGAAGTCCCACGTTAGGAATTGGAGGTCGAAAGGGCACTTGGCACCCTTGATGCGACCCACAAAGTTCCCCGAAATCCCGGTCTCCCTCGAGAGGAACACTGAGGTTTTCCGGCACCCCTCCTCTGAGCCCTTTCTCCCCTCCTGATCTGGACAGGAGGGTCGACTCCCCTGCTTTGTCTGGAAGGGGTTCCCGACCTTCCGGTCGCACCTCAGGATGAGGCCGGTCTCACGAAGACATTCCAGACGTGGCCTCGTGGGTGGTTCCACATTCCGTAGGACCCCGATTTCCCGGTCCCCTCTTGATAAGAACCCGATGCCCGGACACCTCTCCGAACTCCACCCTGTGAATGAAGTCAACACGAAGGGGCAGTTTTTCCCGTGCATCGTTCGGAAAAACCCCAGGTTCCAAATACAGCTCGACAAGCGGCCTCTCTCCCCGGGGACATCTCGAGAGGCAAGCGGAGTTCCATGCCTCAACCCAAGACGAGGCCTGACTCTCCTGTCCCCAGTCTGCAGGGACCCTGCGATCGGAGTCTGAAATCAGAGGTACCCTGCGGTTCCTGCCTCAACTGGAGATGAGGCCCTCTTCCAATGCACCAAACCCAGTGGAGTCCCGAGAGGCCCCTCCCACCTCCAGTTTCCCTGGCTTCTCAGAGCCACCATGAGAAGCCCCCTGAGGTCACCTGCACAAGTCGAGGGAACCCAGGGTTTCCTGCCTCAACCCGGAAAGACCTCGAGAGACCTTCTTCAACACGTCTCGAGGCCAGATTCCCCTACCATGGCTCGGGAGCAATGACGCGCTCCCCTCGCCACTCGCATGGAGACCCGACTTCCCTGGCGCCCCACGAGAGGCTCACTGACCTCGCCGTCGTACCTCGTGAGAAACCGCACACTGGGGCCGCCGCTCGAGAACAACCCCGAGATTCCCCCGTCATCGAGAGATGAGGGCCTTCGTCTCCTGCATGGCCTAGAGACCAATCTCGCGACCTCTCTCCAAACGCCTCAGGAGGCTTGACTCCCTTGAGTCCACCCAGTGAGCTCCAAGAGATACCCGTCGCGATTCGAGAGCAGAGCGGGGTTCTTTGCTTCCACTCGAGATGAATGCCTGTCTCCCCGGGTGCGTCTGGAATGCAACCCCGAGATCCCTGTCGCCCCTGGAGAGGAACATTGGCTTCTGGACACAAGCCTAGATGAGGTCTATTGGCCCTGCAGTCACTCGAGAGCAATCCCCAGCTTTCCTTCGCAACTCGAATGGAAGATTGGACTTGCCTGGGCCAACACAAGAGGCAGCCTGAATTCCCCGTCGTAACTCGAGAATCCCGCCGTAACTCGAGAAAAACCACGTGGCTCCCCCGTCATCGCAAGATGAAGCCCTTTCCCGCTACAGCGCCTCAGGAGAAGTCCCACGTTAGGAATTGGAGGTCGAAAGGGCACTTGGCACCCTTGATGCGACCCACAAAGTTCCCCGAAATCCCGGTCTCCCTCGAGAGGAACACTGAGGTTTTCCGGCACCCCTCCTCTGAGCCCTTTCTCCCCTCCTGATCTGGACAGGAGGGTCGACTCCCCTGCTTTGTCTGGAAGGGGTTCCCGACCTTCCGGTCGCACCTCAGGATGAGGCCGGTCTCACGAAGACATTCCAGACGTGGCCTCGTGGGTGGTTCCACATTCCGTAGGACCCCGATTTCCCGGTCCCCTCTTGATAAGAACCCGATGCCCGGACACCTCTCCGAACTCCACCCTGTGAATGAAGTCAACACGAAGGGGCAGTTTTTCCCGTGCATCGTTCGGAAAAACCCCAGGTTCCAAATACAGCTCGACAAGTGGCCTCTCTCCCCGGGGACATCTCGAGAGGCAAGCGGAGTTCCATGCCTCAACCCAAGACGAGGCCTGACTCTCCTGTCCCCAGTCTGCAGGGACCCTGCGATCGGAGTCTGAAATCAGAGGTACCCTGCGGTTCCTGCCTCAACTGGAGATGAGGCCCTCTTCCAATGCACCAAACCCAGTGGAGTCCCGAGAGGCCCCTCCCACCTCCAGTTTCCCTGGCTTCTCAGAGCCACCATGAGAAGCCCCCTGAGGTCACCTGCACAAGTCGAGGGAACCCAGGGTTTCCTGCCTCAACCCGAGAAAGACCTCGAGAGACCTTCTTCAACACGTCTCGAGGCCAGATTCCCCTACCATGGCTCGGGAGCAGGCGCGCTGCCACGCTCCCTCGCATGGAGGGCCGCCCACAGATCACTCAGGATCTGGAATGCTCCACTGGAAACCGCACTGCTGGGAGCCAGTGAGAACTCCGCCCTGACATGGTCATGAGGAAGGAGGCTCGGCATCCGCAAAGGCGGGATCGAGCTCCAGGAGTCCCCCTGGAGCTCTCGAGATACCCCCCCAAACCAGAGCAGCCTACTTTCTGCTTGACCACCTGAACCTCTGCCTCCCCGGGCTCTCCCCCTCCCTCTGGAGAGGAACATTGGCTTCTGGACCACCTAGATGAATTCCTGGGTGTGACAGTTTTCCCTGCAAACTCCTTTGGAAATCCTCTAGCCTGCCTGAATAGGTTTTCCGGCCACATGTGATTGTTCAGAGCCTCCCAACTGTGAGAAACCCAGTGTTCTCCCCGTCTAAACAAGATTCTTTTTGAGTAGTTACAAGATTGATTAGAAATTGTAGGTGAAAGGGCACTTGGCACCCTTGATTGCTGCAAAGTTCCCAAATCCCTTCCCTGCTCCCTGGCAGGTATTGATTAATATAATTGGTCTAAGTAGTAGCTTTCTGTTTGTAACCTGGACCCTCGAGTTAATTCTTTTTCTGGTTATAGCCCACCACACCTTTGCTCTGTAGGAAGGCCGGTCTCGAAGACATTCCAGACGTGGCCTCGTGGGTGGCCACCTTTAGAAAATAAGGTTTCTGAAGAAAGGTCTTAAAATGTTAACAGGCCTCCCGGCCAGAAGATGATGCAATCACCAAGCTTTTGCATGATCGTTTCAGGAAGAAACCCCAGTTTTGCTGCAAGACTCGACCCCTTCCCCCATTATCCTCTATGCATAACTTAAGGGATAAAACTACTTTGAAAAATAAAGTGCGGGCCTTGTTCACCTGAAACTTGGTCTCACCTGCTTTCCCTTACCTTCTGGCTGAGATGAGCCCTCTTCCAACCACTGGAGTCCGAGAGGCCCCTCCCACCTCCAGTTTCCCTTTCTCAGAGCCACCATGAGAACCCCTGAGGTCAGCAGTCGGGGACCCAGGGTTTCGCCTCAACCCGGGAAACCTCGAGAGACCTTCTTCAACACGTCTCGTCCCCAGCCCCTACCATGGCTCGGGAGCAATGACGCGCTCCCCTCGCCACTCGCATGGAGACCCGACTTCCCTGGCGCCCCACGAGAGGCTCACTGACCTCGCCGTCGTACCTCGTGAGAAACCGCACACTGGGGCCGCCGCTCGAGAACAACCCCGAGATTCCCCCGTCATCGAGAGATGAGGGCCTTCGTCTCCTGCATGGCCTAGAGACCAATCTCGCGACCTCTCTCCAAACGCCTCAGGAGGCTTGACTCCCTTGAGTCCACCCAGTGAGCTCCAAGAGATACCCGTCGCGACTCGAGAGCAGAGCGGGGTTCTTTGCTTCCACTCGAGATGAATGCCTGTCTCCCCGGGTGCGTCTGGAATGCAACCCCGAGATCCCTGTCGCCCCTGGAGAGGAACATTGGCTTCTGGACACAAGCCTAGATGAGGTCTATTGGCCCTGCAGTCACTCGAGAGCAATCCCCAGCTTTCCTTCGCAACTCGAATGGAAGATTGGACTTGCCTGGGCCAACACAAGAGGCAGCCTGAATTCCCCGTCGTAACTCGAGAATCCCGCCGTAACTCGAGAAAAACCACGTGGCTCCCCCGTCATCGCAAGATGAAGCCCTTTCCCGCTACAGCGCCTCAGGAGAAGTCCCACGTTAGGAATTGGAGGTCGAAAGGGCACTTGGCACCCTTGATGCGACCCACAAAGTTCCCCGAAATCCCGGTCTCCCTCGAGAGGAACACTGAGGTTTTCCGGCACCCCCTCCTCTGAGCCCTTTCTCCCCTCCTGATCTGGACAGGAGGGTCGACTCCCCTGCTTTGTCTGGAAGGGGTTCCCGACCTTCCGGTCGCACCTCAGGATGAGGCCGGTCTCACGAAGACATTCCAGACGTGGCCTCGTGGGTGGTTCCACATTCCGTAGGACCCCGATTTCCCGGTCCCCTCTTGATAAGAACCCGATGCCCGGACACCTCTCCGAACTCCACCCTGTGAATGAAGTCAACACGAAGGGGCAGTTTTTCCGTGCATCGTTCGGAAAAACCCCAGGTTCCAAATACAGCTCGACAAGTGGCCTCTCTCCCCGGGGACATCTCGAGAGGCAAGCGGAGTTCCATGCCTCAACCCAAGACGAGGCCTGACTCTCCTGTCCCCAGTCTGCAGGGACCCTGCGATCGGAGTCTGAAATCAGAGGTACCCTGCGGTTCCTGCCTCAACTGGAGATGAGGCCCTCTTCCAATGCACCAAACCCAGTGGAGTCCCGAGAGGCCCCTCCCACCTCCAGTTTCCCTGGCTTCTCAGAGCCACCATGAGAAGCCCCTGAGGTCACCTGCACAAGTCGAGGGAACCCAGGGTTTCCTGCCTCAACCCGAGAAAGACCTCGAGAGACCTTCTTCAACACGTCTCGAGGCCAGATTCCCCTACCATGGCTCGGGAGCAATGACGCGCTCCCCCTCGCCACTCGCATGGAGACCCGACTTCCCTGGCGCCCCACGAGAGGCTCACTGACCTCGCCGTCGTACCTCGTGAGAAACCGCACACTGGGGCCGCCGCTCGAGAACAACCCCGAGATTCCCCCGTCATCGAGAGATGAGGGCCTTCGTCTCCTGCATGGCCTAGAGACCAATCTCGCGACCTCTCTCCAAACGCCTCAGGAGGCTTGACTCCCTTGAGTCCACCCAGTGAGCTCCAAGAGATACCCGTCGCGATTCGAGAGCAGAGCGGGGTTCTTTGCTTCCACTCGAGATGAATGCCTGTCTCCCCGGGTGCGTCTGGAATGCAACCCCGAGATCCCTGTCGCCCCTGGAGAGGAACATTGGCTTCTGGACACAAGCCTAGATGAGGTCTATTGGCCCTGCAGTCACTCGAGAGCAATCCCCAGCTTTCCTTCGCAACTCGAATGGAAGATTGGACTTGCCTGGGCCAACACAAGAGGCAGCCTGAATTCCCCGTCGTAACTCGAGAATCCCGCCGTAACTCGAGAAAAACCACGTGGCTCCCCCGTCATCGCAAGATGAAGCCCTTTCCCGCTACAGCGCCTCAGGAGAAGTCCCACGTTAGGAATTGGAGGTCGAAAGGGCACTTGGCACCCTTGATGCGACCCACAAAGTTCCCCGAAATCCCGGTCTCCCTCGAGAGGAACACTGAGGTTTTCCGGCACCCCTCCTCTGAGCCCTTTCTCCCCTCCTGATCTGGACAGGAGGGTCGACTCCCCTGCTTTGTCTGGAAGGGGTTCCCGACCTTCCGGTCGCACCTCAGGATGAGGCCGGTCTCACGAAGACATTCCAGACGTGGCCTCGTGGGTGGTTCCACATTCCGTAGGACCCCGATTTCCCGGTCCCCTCTTGATAAGAACCCGATGCCCGGACACCTCTCCGAACTCCACCCTGTGAATGAAGTCAACACGAAGGGGCAGTTTTTCCCGTGCATCGTTCGGAAAAAACCCCAGGTTCCAAATACAGCTCGACAAGTGGCCTCTCTCCCCGGGGACATCTCGAGAGGCAAGCGGAGTTCCATGCCTCAACCCAAGACGAGGCCTGACTCTCCTGTCCCCAGTCTGCAGGGACCCTGCGATCGGAGTCTGAAATCAGAGGTACCCTGCGGTTCCTGCCTCAACTGGAGATGAGGCCCTCTTCCAATGCACCAAACCCAGTGGAGTCCCGAGAGGCCCCTCCCACCTCCAGTTTCCCTGGCTTCTCAGAGCCACCATGAGAAGCCCCCTGAGGTCACCTGCACAAGTCGAGGGAACCCAGGGTTTCCTGCCTCAACCCGAGAAAGACCTCGAGAGACCTTCTTCAACACGTCTCGAGGCCAGATTCCCCTACCATGGCTCGGGAGCCGGCATCCTCGCCACTCGCATGGAGACCCGCCTGGAGAGCTCACTGACCCGCCGTCGTCCTCGTGAGAAACCGCACACTGGGGCCGCTGAGAACAACCCCTGCTGGGAGCCATGAGGGAACTTCGTCCTGCATGGCCTGAGGAAGGAGGCTCAAACGCGGCGGGATGACTCAGAGTCCACCCAGAGCTCCAAGAGATACCCCGCGACCGAGAGCAGCCTTTCCTTGTGCTTCCACCGAGACCTCTGACTCCCCGGGGGCTCTCCCCCAGATCCTCTCTCTGAAGAAGAGTTGGCTTCTGGACCAGCCTAATGAATTCCTGGGTGTGACAGTGTTTCCTACAAACTCCTTTGAAATCCTCTAGCCTGCCTGAATAGGTTTTCCGGCCACATGTGATTGTTCAGAGCCTCCCAACTGTGAGAGGCAGGAGATGTTCTAAACTGTCTAAACAGAAAGCCCTTTGAGTAGTTCAAGATTGATTAGAAATTGTATTGGTGAATGGTTTTCACTTGTTGGGCCCTTGTTTGCTGCTAAGTTTCCAGATCCCTTCCCTGTGTCCCTGGCAGGGATTGATTCCTTGGTGTAAGTAGTAGCTTTAATGTTTGTAACCTGGGACCCTTGAGTTAACTCTTTTTCTTGTTATAGCCCACCACACCTTTGCTCTGTAGGAAGGCCAACTTTATCTAATGCATTTTGGGAGGGTGGCTCCTGACCAACCACCTTGAGAAAATAAGGTTTTCTGAAGAAAAGGTCTTAAAATGTTAACAGGCCTCCGGGCAGAAGATGATGCAAATCACCTAGCTTTCCCATGTGATGGTTTCAGGAAGAAAGCCTGGTTTGCTGCAAGACTCGACCCCTTCCCCCATTATCCTCTATGCAAACTTAAGGATCGGCCTCTTTGAAAAATAAAGTACGGGCCCAAGAAACTGGTCTCACCATGTCGTTCTTTCTCTGGCTTCAACAGTGAGCCTCTTCCTGCCCTGAGCTTCCTCTTCCAGGGAACCCATTCTTTCACCTGCAGTCCGTGGAACCTGGTTTCTTCAACAGGGTCCTCGAGATCTTCGCCTAGGCCAGATCCCTCCCCTACCATGGCTCGGGAGCAATGACGCGCTCCCCTCGCCACTCGCATGGAGACCCGACTTCCCTGGCGCCCCACGAGAGGCTCACTGACCTCGCCGTCGTACCTCGTGAGAAACCGCACACTGGGGCCGCCGCTCGAGAACAACCCCGAGATTCCCCCGTCATCGAGAGATGAGGGCCTTCGTCTCCTGCATGGCCTAGAGACCAATCTCGCGACCTCTCTCCAAACGCCTCAGGAGGCTTGACTCCCTTGAGTCCACCCAGTGAGCTCCAAGAGATACCCGTCGCGATTCGAGAGCAGAGCGGGGTTCTTTGCTTCCACTCGAGATGAATGCCTGTCTCCCCGGGTGCGTCTGGAATGCAACCCCGAGATCCCTGTCGCCCCTGGAGAGGAACATTGGCTTCTGGACACAAGCCTAGATGAGGTCTATTGGCCCTGCAGTCACTCGAGAGCAATCCCCAGCTTTCCTTCGCAACTCGAATGGAAGATTGGACTTGCCTGGGCCAACACAAGAGGCAGCCTGAATTCCCCGTCGTAACTCGAGAATCCCGCCGTAACTCGAGAAAAACCACGTGGCTCCCCCGTCATCGCAAGATGAAGCCCTTTCCCGCTACAGCGCCTCAGGAGAAGTCCCACGTTAGGAATTGGAGGTCGAAAGGGCACTTGGCACCCTTGATGCGACCCACAAAGTTCCCCGAAATCCCGGTCTCCCTCGAGAGGAACACTGAGGTTTTCCGGCACCCCTCCTCTGAGCCCTTTCTCCCCTCCTGATCTGGACAGGAGGGTCGACTCCCCTGCTTTGTCTGGAAGGGGTTCCCGACCTTCCGGTCGCACCTCAGGATGAGGCCGGTCTCACGAAGACATTCCAGACGTGGCCTCGTGGGTGGTTCCACATTCCGTAGGACCCCGATTTCCCGGTCCCCTCTTGATAAGAACCCGATGCCCGGACACCTCTCCGAACTCCACCCTGTGAATGAAGTCAACACGAAGGGGCAGTTTTTCCGTGCATCGTTCGGAAAAACCCCAGGTTCCAAATACAGCTCGACAAGCGGCCTCTCTCCCCGGGGACATCTCGAGAGGCAAGCGGAGTTCCATGCCTCAACCCAAGACGAGGCCTGACTCTCCTGTCCCCAGTCTGCAGGGACCCTGCGATCGGAGTCTGAAATCAGAGGTACCCTGCGGTTCCTGCCTCAACTGGAGATGAGGCCCTCTTCCAATGCACCAAACCCAGTGGAGTCCCGAGAGGCCCCTCCCACCTCCAGTTTCCCTGGCTTCTCAGAGCCACCATGAGAAGCCCCCTGAGGTCACCTGCACAAGTCGAGGGAACCCAGGGTTTCCTGCCTCAACCCGGGAAGACCTCGAGAGACCTTCTTCAACACGTCTCGAGGCCAGATTCCCCTACCATGGCTCGGGAGCAATGACGCGCTCCCCTCGCCACTCGCATGGAGACCCGACTTCCCTGGCGCCCCACGAGAGGCTCACTGACCTCGCCGTCGTACCTCGTGAGAAACCGCACACTGGGGCCGCCGCTCGAGAACAACCCCGAGATTCCCCCGTCATCGAGAGATGAGGGCCTTCGTCTCCTGCATGGCCTAGAGACCAATCTCGCGACCTCTCTCCAAACGCCTCAGGAGGCTTGACTCCCTTGAGTCCACCCAGTGAGCTCCAAGAGATACCCGTCGCGATTCGAGAGCAGAGCGGGGTTCTTTGCTTCCACTCGAGATGAATGCCTGTCTCCCCGGGTGCGTCTGGAATGCAACCCCGAGATCCCTGTCGCCCCTGGAGAGGAACATTGGCTTCTGGACACAAGCCTAGATGAGGTCTATTGGCCCTGCAGTCACTCGAGAGCAATCCCCAGCTTTCCTTCGCAACTCGAATGGAAGATTGGACTTGCCTGGGCCAACACAAGAGGCAGCCTGAATTCCCCGTCGTAACTCGAGAATCCCGCCGTAACTCGAGAAAAACCACGTGGCTCCCCCGTCATCGCAAGATGAAGCCCTTTCCCGCTACAGCGCCTCAGGAGAAGTCCCACGTTAGGAATTGGAGGTCGAAAGGGCACTTGGCACCCTTGATGCGACCCACAAAGTTCCCCGAAATCCCGGTCTCCCTCGAGAGGAACACTGAGGTTTTCCGGCACCCCCTCCTCTGAGCCCTTTCTCCCCTCCTGATCTGGACAGGAGGGTCGACTCCCCTGCTTTGTCTGGAAGGGGTTCCCGACCTTCCGGTCGCACCTCAGGATGAGGCCGGTCTCACGAAGACATTCCAGACGTGGCCTCGTGGGTGGTTCCACATTCCGTAGGACCCCGATTTCCCGGTCCCCTCTTGATAAGAACCCGATGCCCGGACACCTCTCCGAACTCCACCCTGTGAATGAAGTCAACACGAAGGGGCAGTTTTTCCGTGCATCGTTCGGAAAAACCCCAGGTTCCAAATACAGCTCGACAAGTGGCCTCTCTCCCCGGGGACATCTCGAGAGGCAAGCGGAGTTCCATGCCTCAACCCAAGACGAGGCCTGACTCTCCTGTCCCCAGTCTGCAGGGACCCTGCGATCGGAGTCTGAAATCAGAGGTACCCTGCGGTTCCTGCCTCAACTGGAGATGAGGCCCTCTTCCAATGCACCAAACCCAGTGGAGTCCCGAGAGGCCCCTCCCACCTCCAGTTTCCCTGGCTTCTCAGAGCCACCATGAGAAGCCCCCTGAGGTCACCTGCACAAGTCGAGGGAACCCAGGGTTTCCTGCCTCAACCCGAAAGACCTCGAGAGACCTTCTTCAACACGTCTCGAGGCCAGATTCCCCTACCATGGCTCGGGAGCAACGCGCTCCCCTCGCCACTCGCATGGAGACCCGACTTCCCTGGCGCCCCACGAGAGGCTCACTGACCTCGCCGTCGTACCTCGTGAGAAACGGCACACTGGGGCCGCCGCTCGAGAACAACCCCGAGATTCCCCCGTCATCGAGAGAAGGGCCTTCGTCTCCTGCATGGCCTAGAGACCAATCTCGCGACCTCTCTCCAAACGCCTCAGGAGGCTTGACTCCCTTGAGTCCACCCAGTGAGCTCCAAGAGATACCCGTCGCGATTCGAGAGCAGAGCGGGGTTCTTTGCTTCCACTCGAGATGAATGCCTGTCTCCCCGGGTGCGTCTGGAATGCAACCCCGAGATCCCTGTCGCCCCTGGAGAGGAACATTGGCTTCTGGACACAAGCCTAGATGAGGTCTATTGGCCCTGCAGTCACTCGAGAGCAATCCCCAGCTTTCCTTCGCAACTCGAATGGAAGATTGGACTTGCCTGGGCCAACACAAGAGGCAGCCTGAATTCCCCGTCGTAACTCGAGAATCCCGCCGTAACTCGAGAAAAACCACGTGGCTCCCCCGTCATCGCAAGATGAAGCCCTTTCCCGCTACAGCGCCTCAGGAGAAGTCCCACGTTAGGAATTGGAGGTCGAAAGGGCACTTGGCACCCTTGATGCGACCCACAAAGTTCCCCGAAATCCCGGTCTCCCTCGAGAGGAACACTGAGGTTTTCCGGCACCCTCCTCTGAGCCCTTTCTCCCCTCCTGATCTGGACAGGAGGGTCGACTCCCCTGCTTTGTCTGGAAGGGGTTCCCGACCTTCCGGTCGCACCTCAGGATGAGGCCGGTCTCACGAAGACATTCCAGACGTGGCCTCGTGGGTGGTTCCACATTCCGTAGGACCCCGATTTCCCGGTCCCCTCTTGATAAGAACCCGATGCCCGGACACCTCTCCGAACTCCACCCTGTGAATGAAGTCAACACGAAGGGGCAGTTTTTCCGTGCATCGTTCGGAAAAACCCCAGGTTCCAAATACAGCTCGACAAGCGGCCTCTCTCCCCGGGGACATCTCGAGAGGCAAGCGGAGTTCCATGCCTCAACCCAAGACGAGGCCTGACTCTCCTGTCCCCAGTCTGCAGGGACCCTGCGATCGGAGTCTGAAATCAGAGGTACCCTGCGGTTCCTGCCTCAACTGGAGATGAGGCCCTCTTCCAATGCACCAAACCCAGTGGAGTCCCGAGAGGCCCCTCCCACCTCCAGTTTCCCTGGCTTTCAGAGCCACCATGAGACCCCTGAGGTCAGCAGTCGGGGAACCCAGGGTTTCCTGCCTCAACCCGAAAGACCTCGAGAGACCTTCTTCAGCACCCCTCCCCTACCATGGCTCGGGAGCAATGACGCGCTCCCCCTCGCCACTCGCATGGAGACCCGACTTCCCTGGCGCCCCACGAGAGGCTCACTGACCTCGCCGTCGTACCTCGTGAGAAACCGCACACTGGGGCCGCCGCTCGAGAACAACCCCGAGATTCCCCCGTCATCGAGAGATGAGGGCCTTCGTCTCCTGCATGGCCTAGAGACCAATCTCGCGACCTCTCTCCAAACGCCTCAGGAGGCTTGACTCCCTTGAGTCCACCCAGTGAGCTCCAAGAGATACCCGCCGCGATTCGAGAGCAGAGCGGGGTTCTTTGCTTCCACTCGAGATGAATGCCTGTCTCCCCGGGTGCGTCTGGAATGCAACCCCGAGATCCCTGTCGCCCCTGGAGAGGAACATTGGCTTCTGGACACAAGCCTAGATGAGGTCTATTGGCCCTGCAGTCACTCGAGAGCAATCCCCAGCTTTCCTTCGCAACTCGAATGGAAGATTGGACTTGCCTGGGCCAACACAAGAGGCAGCCTGAATTCCCCGTCGTAACTCGAGAATCCCGCCGTAACTCGAGAAAAACCACGTGGCTCCCCCGTCATCGCAAGATGAAGCCCTTTCCCGCTACAGCGCCTCAGGAGAAGTCCCACGTTAGGAATTGGAGGTCGAAAGGGCACTTGGCACCCTTGATGCGACCCACAAAGTTCCCCGAAATCCCGGTCTCCCTCGAGAGGAACACTGAGGTTTTCCGGCACCCCCTCCTCTGAGCCCTTTCTCCCCTCCTGATCTGGACAGGAGGGTCGACTCCCCTGCTTTGTCTGGAAGGGGTTCCCGACCTTCCGGTCGCACCTCAGGATGAGGCCGGTCTCACGAAGACATTCCAGACGTGGCCTCGTGGGTGGTTCCACATTCCGTAGGACCCCGATTTCCCGGTCCCCTCTTGATAAGAACCCGATGCCCGGACACCTCTCCGAACTCCACCCTGTGAATGAAGTCAACACGAAGGGGCAGTTTTTCCGTGCATCGTTCGGAAAAACCCCAGGTTCCAAATACAGCTCGACAAGCGGCCTCTCTCCCCGGGGACATCTCGAGAGGCAAGCGGAGTTCCATGCCTCAACCCAAGACGAGGCCTGACTCTCCTGTCCCCAGTCTGCAGGGACCCTGCGATCGGAGTCTGAAATCAGAGGTACCCTGCGGTTCCTGCCTCAACTGGAGATGAGGCCCTCTTCCAATGCACCAAACCCAGTGGAGTCCCGAGAGGCCCCTCCCACCTCCAGTTTCCCTGGCTTCTCAGAGCCACCATGAGAAGCCCCCTGAGGTCACCTGCACAAGTCGAGGGAACCCAGGGTTTCCTGCCTCAACCCGAAAGACCTCGAGAGACCTTCTTCAACACGTCTCGAGGCCAGATTCCCCTACCATGGCTCGGGAGCAATGACGCGCTCCCCTCGCCACTCGCATGGAGACCCGACTTCCCTGGCGCCCCACGAGAGGCTCACTGACCTCGCCGTCGTACCTCGTGAGAAACCGCACACTGGGGCCGCCGCTCGAGAACAACCCCGAGATTCCCCCGTCATCGAGAGATGAGGGCCTTCGTCTCCTGCATGGCCTAGAGACCAATCTCGCGACCTCTCTCCAAACGCCTCAGGAGGCTTGACTCCCTTGAGTCCACCCAGTGAGCTCCAAGAGATACCCGTCGCGATTCGAGAGCAGAGCGGGGTTCTTTGCTTCCACTCGAGATGAATGCCTGTCTCCCCGGGTGCGTCTGGAATGCAACCCCGAGATCCCTGTCGCCCCTGGAGAGGAACATTGGCTTCTGGACACAAGCCTAGATGAGGTCTATTGGCCCTGCAGTCACTCGAGAGCAATCCCCAGCTTTCCTTCGCAACTCGAATGGAAGATTGGACTTGCCTGGGCCAACACAAGAGGCAGCCTGAATTCCCCGTCGTAACTCGAGAATCCCGCCGTAACTCGAGAAAAACCACGTGGCTCCCCCGTCATCGCAAGATGAAGCCCTTTCCCGCTACAGCGCCTCAGGAGAAGTCCCACGTTAGGAATTGGAGGTCGAAAGGGCACTTGGCACCCTTGATGCGACCCACAAAGTTCCCCGAAATCCCGGTCTCCCTCGAGAGGAACACTGAGGTTTTCCGGCACCCCTCCTCTGAGCCCTTTCTCCCCTCCTGATCTGGACAGGAGGGTCGACTCCCCTGCTTTGTCTGGAAGGGGTTCCCGACCTTCCGGTCGCACCTCAGGATGAGGCCGGTCTCACGAAGACATTCCAGACGTGGCCTCGTGGGTGGTTCCACATTCCGTAGGACCCCGATTTCCCGGTCCCCTCTTGATAAGAACCCGATGCCCGGACACCTCTCCGAACTCCACCCTGTGAATGAAGTCAACACGAAGGGGCAGTTTTTCCGTGCATCGTTCGGAAAAACCCCAGGTTCCAAATACAGCTCGACAAGCGGCCTCTCTCCCCGGGGACATCTCGAGAGGCAAGCGGAGTTCCATGCCTCAACCCAAGACGAGGCCTGACTCTCCTGTCCCCAGTCTGCAGGGACCCTGCGATCGGAGTCTGAAATCAGAGGTACCCTGCGGTTCCTGCCTCAACTGGAGATGAGGCCCTCTTCCAATGCACCAAACCCAGTGGAGTCCCGAGAGGCCCCTCCCACCTCCAGTTTCCCTGGCTTCTCAGAGCCACCATGAGAAGCCCCCTGAGGTCACCTGCACAAGTCGAGGGAACCCAGGGTTTCCTGCCTCAACCCGGGAAAGACCTCGAGAGACCTTCTTCAACACGTCTCGAGGCCAGATTCCCCTACCATGGCTCGGGAGCAATGACGCGCTCCCCTCGCCACTCGCATGGAGACCCGACTTCCCTGGCGCCCCACGAGAGGCTCACTGACCTCGCCGTCGTACCTCGTGAGAAACCGCACACTGGGGCCGCCGCTCGAGAACAACCCCGAGATTCCCCCGTCATCGAGAGATGAGGGCCTTCGTCTCCTGCATGGCCTAGAGACCAATCTCGCGACCTCTCTCCAAACGCCTCAGGAGGCTTGACTCCCTTGAGTCCACCCAGTGAGCTCCAAGAGATACCCGTCGCGATTCGAGAGCAGAGCGGGGTTCTTTGCTTCCACTCGAGATGAATGCCTGTCTCCCCGGGTGCGTCTGGAATGCAACCCCGAGATCCCTGTCGCCCCTGGAGAGGAACATTGGCTTCTGGACACAAGCCTAGATGAGGTCTATTGGCCCTGCAGTCACTCGAGAGCAATCCCCAGCTTTCCTTCGCAACTCGAATGGAAGATTGGACTTGCCTGGGCCAACACAAGAGGCAGCCTGAATTCCCCGTCGTAACTCGAGAATCCCGCCGTAACTCGAGAAAAACCACGTGGCTCCCCCGTCATCGCAAGATGAAGCCCTTTCCCGCTACAGCGCCTCAGGAGAAGTCCCACGTTAGGAATTGGAGGTCGAAAGGGCACTTGGCACCCTTGATGCGACCCACAAAGTTCCCCGAAATCCCGGTCTCCCTCGAGAGGAACACTGAGGTTTTCCGGCACCCCCCTCTGAGCCCTTTCTCCCCTCCTGATCTGGACAGGAGGGTCGACTCCCCTGCTTTGTCTGGAAGGGGTTCCCGACCTTCCGGTCGCACCTCAGGATGAGGCCGGTCTCACGAAGACATTCCAGACGTGGCCTCGTGGGTGGTTCCACATTCCGTAGGACCCCGATTTCCCGGTCCCCTCTTGATAAGAACCCGATGCCCGGACACCTCTCCGAACTCCACCCTGTGAATGAAGTCAACACGAAGGGGCAGTTTTTCCGTGCATCGTTCGGAAAAAACCCCAGGTTCCAAATACAGCTCGACAAGCGGCCTCTCTCCCCGGGGACATCTCGAGAGGCAAGCGGAGTTCCATGCCTCAACCCAAGACGAGGCCTGACTCTCCTGTCCCCAGTCTGCAGGGACCCTGCGATCGGAGTCTGAAATCAGAGGTACCCTGCGGTTCCTGCCTCAACTGGAGATGAGGCCCTCTTCCAATGCACCAAACCCAGTGGAGTCCCGAGAGGCCCCTCCCACCTCCAGTTTCCCTGGCTTCTCAGAGCCACCATGAGAAGCCCCCTGAGGTCACCTGCACAAGTCGAGGGAACCCAGGGTTTCCTGCCTCAACCCGAAAGACCTCGAGAGACCTTCTTCAACACGTCTCGAGGCCAGATTCCCCTACCATGGCTCGGGAGCAATGACGCGCTCCCCTCGCCACTCGCATGGAGACCCGACTTCCCTGGCGCCCCACGAGAGGCTCACTGACCTCGCCGTCGTACCTCGTGAGAAACCGCACACTGGGGCCGCCGCTCGAGAACAACCCCGAGATTCCCCCGTCATCGAGAGATGAGGGCCTTCGTCTCCTGCATGGCCTAGAGACCAATCTCGCGACCTCTCTCCAAACGCCTCAGGAGGCTTGACTCCCTTGAGTCCACCCAGTGAGCTCCAAGAGATACCCGTCGCGATTCGAGAGCAGAGCGGGGTTCTTTGCTTCCACTCGAGATGAATGCCTGTCTCCCCGGGTGCGTCTGGAATGCAACCCCGAGATCCCTGTCGCCCCTGGAGAGGAACATTGGCTTCTGGACACAAGCCTAGATGAGGTCTATTGGCCCTGCAGTCACTCGAGAGCAATCCCCAGCTTTCCTTCGCAACTCGAATGGAAGATTGGACTTGCCTGGGCCAACACAAGAGGCAGCCTGAATTCCCCGTCGTAACTCGAGAATCCCGCCGTAACTCGAGAAAAACCACGTGGCTCCCCCGTCATCGCAAGATGAAGCCCTTTCCCGCTACAGCGCCTCAGGAGAAGTCCCACGTTAGGAATTGGAGGTCGAAAGGGCACTTGGCACCCTTGATGCGACCCACAAAGTTCCCCGAAATCCCGGTCTCCCTCGAGAGGAACACTGAGGTTTTCCGGCACCCCTCCTCTGAGCCCTTTCTCCCCTCCTGATCTGGACAGGAGGGTCGACTCCCCTGCTTTGTCTGGAAGGGGTTCCCGACCTTCCGGTCGCACCTCAGGATGAGGCCGGTCTCACGAAGACATTCCAGACGTGGCCTCGTGGGTGGTTCCACATTCCGTAGGACCCCGATTTCCCGGTCCCCTCTTGATAAGAACCCGATGCCCGGACACCTCTCCGAACTCCACCCTGTGAATGAAGTCAACACGAAGGGGCAGTTTTTCCGTGCATCGTTCGGAAAAAACCCCAGGTTCCAAATACAGCTCGACAAGCGGCCTCTCTCCCCGGGGACATCTCGAGAGGCAAGCGGAGTTCCATGCCTCAACCCAAGACGAGGCCTGACTCTCCTGTCCCCAGTCTGCAGGGACCCTGCGATCGGAGTCTGAAATCAGAGGTACCCTGCGGTTCCTGCCTCAACTGGAGATGAGGCCCTCTTCCAATGCACCAAACCCAGTGGAGTCCCGAGAGGCCCCTCCCACCTCCAGTTTCCCTGGCTTCTCAGAGCCACCATGAGAAGCCCCCTGAGGTCACCTGCACAAGTCGAGGGAACCCAGGGTTTCCTGCCTCAACCCGGGAAAGACCTCGAGAGACCTTCTTCAACACGTCTCGAGGCCAGATTCCCCTACCATGGCTCGGGAGCAATGACGCGCTCCCCTCGCCACTCGCATGGAGACCCGACTTCCCTGGCGCCCCACGAGAGGCTCACTGACCTCGCCGTCGTACCTCGTGAGAAACCGCACACTGGGGCCGCCGCTCGAGAACAACCCCGAGATTCCCCCGTCATCGAGAGATGAGGGCCTTCGTCTCCTGCATGGCCTAGAGACCAATCTCGCGACCTCTCTCCAAACGCCTCAGGAGGCTTGACTCCCTTGAGTCCACCCAGTGAGCTCCAAGAGATACCCGTCGCGATTCGAGAGCAGAGCGGGGTTCTTTGCTTCCACTCGAGATGAATGCCTGTCTCCCCGGGTGCGTCTGGAATGCAACCCCGAGATCCCTGTCGCCCCTGGAGAGGAACATTGGCTTCTGGACACAAGCCTAGATGAGGTCTATTGGCCCTGCAGTCACTCGAGAGCAATCCCCAGCTTTCCTTCGCAACTCGAATGGAAGATTGGACTTGCCTGGGCCAACACAAGAGGCAGCCTGAATTCCCCGTCGTAACTCGAGAATCCCGCCGTAACTCGAGAAAAACCACGTGGCTCCCCCGTCATCGCAAGATGAAGCCCTTTCCCGCTACAGCGCCTCAGGAGAAGTCCCACGTTAGGAATTGGAGGTCGAAAGGGCACTTGGCACCCTTGATGCGACCCACAAAGTTCCCCGAAATCCCGGTCTCCCTCGAGAGGAACACTGAGGTTTTCCGGCACCCCCTCCTCTGAGCCCTTTCTCCCCTCCTGATCTGGACAGGAGGGTCGACTCCCCTGCTTTGTCTGGAAGGGGTTCCCGACCTTCCGGTCGCACCTCAGGATGAGGCCGGTCTCACGAAGACATTCCAGACGTGGCCTCGTGGGTGGTTCCACATTCCGTAGGACCCCGATTTCCCGGTCCCCTCTTGATAAGAACCCGATGCCCGGACACCTCTCCGAACTCCACCCTGTGAATGAAGTCAACACGAAGGGGCAGTTTTTCCGTGCATCGTTCGGAAAAACCCCAGGTTCCAAATACAGCTCGACAAGCGGCCTCTCTCCCCGGGGACATCTCGAGAGGCAAGCGGAGTTCCATGCCTCAACCCAAGACGAGGCCTGACTCTCCTGTCCCCAGTCTGCAGGGACCCTGCGATCGGAGTCTGAAATCAGAGGTCCCCTGCGGTTCCTGCCTCAACTGGAGATGAGGCCCTCTTCCAATGCACCAAACCCAGTGGAGTCCCGAGAGGCCCCTCCCACCTCCAGTTTCCCTGGCTTCTCAGAGCCACCATGAGAAGCCCCTGAGGTCACCTGCACAAGTCGAGGGAACCCAGGGTTTCCTGCCTCAACCCGAGAAAGACCTCGAGAGACCTTCTTCAACACGTCTCGAGGCCAGATTCCCCTACCATGGCTCGGGAGCAATGACGCGCTCCCCTCGCCACTCGCATGGAGACCCGACTTCCCTGGCGCCCCACGAGAGGCTCACTGACCTCGCCGTCGTACCTCGTGAGAAACCGCACACTGGGGCCGCCGCTCGAGAACAACCCCGAGATTCCCCCGACATCGAGAGATGAGGGCCTTCGTCTCCTGCATGGCCTAGAGACCAATCTCGCGACCTCTCTCCAAACGCCTCAGGAGGCTTGACCCCCTTGAGTCCACCCAGTGAGCTCCAAGAGATACCCGTCGCGATTCGAGAGCAGAGCGGGGTTCTTTGCTTCCACTCCAGATGAATGCCTGTCTCCCCGGGTGCGTCTGGAATGCAACCCCGAGATCCCTGTCGCCCCTGGAGAGGAACATTGGCTTCTGGACACAAGCCTAGATGAGGTCTATTGGCCCTGCAGTCACTCGAGAGCAATCCCCAGCTTTCCTTCGCAACTCGAATGGAAGATTGGACTTGCCTGGGCCAACACAAGAGGCAGCCTGAATTCCCCGTCGTAACTCGAGAATCCCGCCGTAACTCGAGAAAAACCACGTGGCTCCCCCGTCCTCGCAAGATGAAGCCCTTTCCCGCTACAGCGCCTCAGGAGAAGTCCCACGTTAGGAATTGGAGGTCGAAAGGGCACTTGGCACCCTTGATGCGACCCACAAAGTTCCCCGAAATCCCGGTCTCCCTCGAGAGGAACACTGAGGTTTTCCGGCACCCCTCCTCTGAGCCCTTTCTCCCCTCCTGATCTGGACAGGAGGGTCGACTCCCCTGCTTTGTCTGGAAGGGGTTCCCGACCTTCCGGTCGCACCTCAGGATGAGGCCGGTCTCACGAAGACATTCCAGACGTGGCCTCGTGGGTGGTTCCACATTCCGTAGGACCCCGATTTCCCGGTCCCCTCTTGATAAGAACCCGATGCCCGGACACCTCTCCGAACTCCACCCTGTGAATGAAGTCAACATGAAGGGGCAGTTTTTCCGTGCATCGTTCGGAAAAAACCCCAGGTTCCAAATACAGCTCGACAAGCGGCCTCTCTCCCCGGGGACATTTCGAGAGGCAAGCGGAGTTCCATGCCTCAACCCAAGACGAGGCCTGACTCTCCTGTCCCCAGTCTGCAGGGACCCTGCGATCGGAGTCTGAAATCAGAGGTACCCTGCGGTTCCTGCCTCAACTGGAGATGAGGCCCTCTTCCAATGCACCAAACCCAGTGGAGTCCCGAGAGGCCCCTCCCACCTCCAGTTTCCCTGGCTTCTCAGAGCCACCATGAGAAGCCCCCTGAGGTCACCTGCACAAGCCGAGGGAACCCAGGGTTTCCTGCCTCAACCCGAGAAAGACCTCGAGAGACCTTCTTCAACACGTCTCGAGGCCAGATTCCCCTACCATGGCTCGGGAGCAATGACGCGCTCCCCTCGCCACTCGCATGGAGACCCGACTTCCCTGGCGCCCCACGAGAGGCTCACTGACCTCGCCGTCGTACCTCGTGAGAAACCGCACACTGGGGCCGCCGCTCGAGAACAACCCCGAGATTCCCCCGTCATCGAGAGATGAGGGCCTTCGTCTCCTGCATGGCCTAGAGACCAATCTCGCGACCTCTCTCCAAACGCCTCAGGAGGCTTGACTCCCTTGAGTCCACCCAGTGAGCTCCAAGAGATACCCGTCGCGATTCGAGAGCAGAGCGGGGTTCTTTGCTTCCACTCGAGATGAATGCCTGTCTCCCCGGGTGCGTCTGGAATGCAACCCCGAGATCCCTGTCGCCCCTGGAGAGGAACATTGGCTTCTGGACACAAGCCTAGATGAGGTCTATTGGCCCTGCAGTCACTCGAGAGCAATCCCCAGCTTTCCTTCGCAACTCGAATGGAAGATTGGACTTGCCTGGGCCAACACAAGAGGCAGCCTGAATTCCCCGTCGTAACTCGAGAATCCCGCCGTAACTCGAGAAAAACCACGTGGCTCCCCCGTCATCGCAAGATGAAGCCCTTTCCCGCTACAGCGCCTCAGGAGAAGTCCCACGTTAGGAATTGGAGGTCGAAAGGGCACTTGGCACCCTTGATGCGACCCACAAAGTTCCCCGAAATCCCGGTCTCCCTCGAGAGGAACGCTGAGGTTTTCCGGCACCCCCTCCTCTGAGCTCTTTCTCCCCTCCTGATCTGGACAGGAGGGTCGACTCCCCTGCTTTGTCTGGAAGGGGTTCCCGACCTTCCGGTCGCACCTCAGGATGAGGCCGGTCTCACGAAGACATTCCAGACGTGGCCTCGTGGGTGGTTCCACATTCCGTAGGACCCCGATTTCCCGGTCCCCTCTTGATAAGAACCCGATGCCCGGACACCACTCCGAACTCCACCCTGTGAATGAAGTCAACACGAAGGGGCAGTTTTTCCGTGCATCGTTCGGAAAAACCCCAGGTTCCAAATACAGCTCGACAAGCGGCCTCTCTCCCCGGGGACATCTCGAGAGGCAAGCGGAGTTCCATGCCTCAACCCAAGACGAGGCCTGACTCTCCTGTCCCCAGTCTGCAGGGACCCTGCGATCGGAGTCTGAAATCAGAGGTACCCTGCGGTTCCTGCCTCAACTGGAGATGAGGCCCTCTTCCAATGCACCAAACCCAGTGGAGTCCCGAGAGGCCCCTCCCACCTCCAGTTTCCCTGGCTTCTCAGAGCCACCATGAGAAGCCCCTGAGGTCACCTGCACAAGTCGAGGGAACCCAGGGTTTCCTGCCTCAACCCGGGAAAGACCTCGAGAGACCTTCTTCAACACGTCTCGAGGCCAGATTCCCCTACCATGGCTCGGGAGCAATGACGCGCTCCCCTCGCCACTCGCATGGAGACCCGACTTCCCTGGCGCCCCACGAGAGGCTCACTGACCTCGCCGTCGTACCTCGTGAGAAACCGCACACTGGGGCCGCCGCTCGAGAACAACCCCGAGATTCCCCCGTCATCGAGAGATGAGGGCCTTCGTCTCCTGCATGGCCTAGAGACCAATCTCGCGACCTCTCTCCAAACGCCTCAGGAGGCTTGACTCCCTTGAGTCCACCCAGTGAGCTCCAAGAGATACCCGTCGCGATTCGAGAGCAGAGCGGGGTTCTTTGCTTCCACTCGAGATGAATGCCTGTCTCCCCGGGTGCGTCTGGAATGCAACCCCGAGATCCCTGTCGCCCCTGGAGAGGAACATTGGCTTCTGGACACAAGCCTAGATGAGGTCTACTGGCCCTGCAGTCACTCGAGAGCAATCCCCAGCTTTCCTTCGCAACTCGAATGGAAGATTGGACTTGCCTGGGCCAACACAAGAGGCAGCCTGAATTCCCCGTCGTAACTCGAGAATCCCGCCGTAACTCGAGAAAAACCACGTGGCTCCCCCGTCATCGCAAGATGAAGCCCTTTCCCGCTACAGCGCCTCAGGAGAAGTCCCACGTTAGGAATTGGAGGTCGAAAGGGCACTTGGCACCCTTGATGTGACCCACAAAGTTCCCCGAAATCCCGGTCTCCCTCGAGAGGAACACTGAGGTTTTCCGGCACCCCCTCCTCTGAGCCCTTTCTCCCCTCCTGATCTGGACAGGAGGGTCGACTCCCCTGCTTTGTCTGGAAGGGGTTCCCGACCTTCCGGTCGCACCTCAGGATGAGGCCGGTCTCACGAAGACATTCCAGACGTGGCCTCGTGGGTGGTTCCACATTCCGTAGGACCCCGATTTCCCGGTCCCCTCTTGATAAGAACCCGATGCCCGGACACCTCTCCGAACTCCACCCTGTGAATGAAGTCAACACGAAGGGGCAGTTTTTCCGTGCATCGTTCGGAAAAACCCCAGGTTCCAAATACAGCTCGACAAGCGGCCTCTCTCCCCGGGGACATCTCGAGAGGCAAGCGGAGTTCCATGCCTCAACCCAAGACGAGGCCTGACTCTCCTGTCCACAGTCTGCAGGGACCCTGCGATTGGAGTCTGAAATCAGAGGTACCCTGCCGTTCCTGCCTCAACTGGAGATGAGGCCCTCTTCCAATGCACCAAACCCAGTGGAGTCCCGAGAGGCCCCTCCCACCTCCAGTTTCCCTGGCTTCTCAGAGCCACCATGAGAAGCCCCCTGAGGTCACCTGCACAAGTCGAGGGAACCCAGGGTTTCCTGCCTCAACCCGGGAAAGACCTCGAGAGACCTTCTTCCACACGTCTCGAGGCCAGATTCCCCTACCATGGCTCGGGAGCAATGACGCGCTCCCCTCGCCACTCGCATGGAGACCCGACTTCCCTGGCGCCCCACGAGAGGCTCACTGACCTCGCCGTCGTACCTCGTGAGAAACCGCACACTGGGGCCGCCGCTCGAGAACAACCCCGAGATTCCCCCGTCATCGAGAGATGAGGGCCTTCGTCTCCTGCATGGCCTAGAGACCAATCTCGCGACCTCTCTCCAAACGCCTCAGGAGGCTTGACTCCCTTGAGTCCACCCAGTGAGCTCCAAGAGATACCCGTCGCGATTCGAGAGCAGAGCGGGGTTCTTTGCTTCCACTCGAGATGAATGCCTGTCTCCCCGGGTGCGTCTGGAATGCAACCCCGAGATCCCTGTCGCCCCTGGAGAGGAACATTGGCTTCTGGACACAAGCCTAGATGAGGTCTATTGGCCCTGTAGTCACTCGAGAGCAATCCCCAGCTTTCCTTCGCAACTCGAATGGAAGATTGGACTTGCCTGGGCCAACACAAGAGGCAGCCTGAATTCCCCGTCGTAACTCGAGAATCCCGCCATAACTCGAGAAAAACCACGTGGCTCCCCCGTCATCGCAAGATGAAGCCCTTTCCCGCTACAGCGCCTCAGGAGAAGTCCCACGTTAGGAATTGGAGGTCGAAAGGGCACTTGGCACCCTTGATGCGACCCACAAAGTTCCCCGAAATCCCGGTCTCCCTCGAGAGGAACACTGAGGTTTTCCGGCACCCCTCCTCTGAGCCCTCTCTCCCCTCCTGATCTGGACAGGAGGGTCGACTCCCCTGCTTTGTCTGGAAGGGGTTCCCGACCTTCCGGTCGCACCTCAGGATGAGGCCGGTCTCACGAAGACATTCCAGACGTGGCCTCGTGGGTGGTTCCACATTCCGTAGGACCCCGATTTCCCGGTCCCCTCTTGATAAGAACCCGATGCCCGGACACCTCTCCGAACTCCACCCTGTGAATGAAGTCAACACGAAGGGGCAGTTTTTCCGTGCATCGTTCGGAAAAACCCCAGGTTCCAAATACAGCTCGACAAGCGGCCTCTCTCCCCGGGGACATCTCGAGAGGCAAGCGGAGTTCCATGCCTCAACCCAAGACGAGGCCTGACTCTCCTGTCCCCAGTCTGCAGGGACCCTGCGATCGGAGTCTGAAATCAGAGGTACCCTGCGGTTCCTGCCTCAACTGGAGATGAGGCCCTCTTCCAATGCACCAAACCCAGTGGAGTCCCGAGAGGCCCCTCCCACCTCCAGTTTCCCTGGCTTCTCAGAGCCACCATGAGAAGCCCCCTGAGGTCACCTGCACAAGTCGAGGGAACCCAGGGTTTCCTGCCTCAACCCGAGAAAGACCTCGAGAGACCTTCTTCAACACGTCTCGAGGCCAGATTCCCCTACCATGGCTCGGGAGCAATGACGCGCTCCCCTCGCCACTCGCATGGAGACCCGACTTCCCTGGCGCCCCACGAGAGGCTCACTGACCTCGCCGTCGTACCTCGTGAGAAACCGCACACTGGGGCCGCCGCTCGAGAACAACCCCGAGATTCCCCCGTCATCGAGAGATGAGGGCCTTCGTCTCCTGCATGGCCTAGAGACCAATCTCGCGACCTCTCTCCAAACGCCTCAGGAGGCTTGACTCCCTTGAGTCCACCCAGTGAGCTCCAAGAGATACCCGTCGCGATTCGAGAGCAGAGCGGGGTTCTTTGCTTCCACTCGAGATGAATGCCTGTCTCCCCGGGTGCGTCTGGAATGCAACCCCGAGATCCCTGTCGCCCCTGGAGAGGAACATTGGCTTCTGGACACAAGCCTAGATGAGGTCTATTGGCCCTGCAGTCACTCGAGAGCAATCCCCAGCTTTCCTTCGCAACTCGAATGGAAGATTGGACTTGCCTGGGCCAACACAAGAGGCAGCCTGAATTCCCCGTCGTAACTCGAGAATCCCGCCGTAACTCGAGAAAAACCACGTGGCTCCCCCGTCATCGCAAGATGAAGCCCTTTCCCGCTACAGCGCCTCAGGAGAAGTCCCACGTTAGGAATTGGAGGTCGAAAGGGCACTTGGCACCCTTGATGCGACCCACAAAGTTCCCCGAAATCCCGGTCTCCCTCGAGAGGAACACTGAGGTTTTCCGGCACCCCTCCTCTGAGCCCTTTCTCCCCTCCTGATCTGGACAGGAGGGTCGACTCCCCTGCTTTGTCTGGAAGGGGTTCCCGACCTTCCGGTCGCACCTCAGGATGAGGCCGGTCTCACGAAGACATTCCAGACGTGGCCTCGTGGGTGGTTCCACATTCCGTAGGACCCCGATTTCCCGGTCCCCTCTTGATAAGAACCCGATGCCCGGACACCTCTCCGAACTCCACCCTGTGAATGAAGTCAACACGAAGGGGCAGTTTTTCCGTGCATCGTTCGGAAAAACCCCAGGTTCCAAATACAGCTCGACAAGCGGCCTCTCTCCCCGGGGACATCTCGAGAGGCAAGCGGAGTTCCATGCCTCAACCCAAGACGAGGCCTGACTCTCCTGTCCCCAGTCTGCAGGGACCCTGCGATCGGAGTCTGAAATCAGAGGTACCCTGCGGTTCCTGCCTCAACTGGAGATGAGGCCCTCTTCCAATGCACCAAACCCAGTGGAGTCCCGAGAGGCCCCTCCCACCTCCAGTTTCCCTGGCTTCTCAGAGCCACCATGAGAAGCCCCCTGAGGTCACCTGCACAAGTCGAGGGAACCCAGGGTTTCCTGCCTCAACCCGAGAAAGACCTCGAGAGACCTTCTTCAACACGTCTCGAGGCCAGATTCCCCTACCATGGCTCGGGAGCAATGACGCGCTCCCCTCGCCACTCGCATGGAGACCCGACTTCCCTGGCGCCCCACGAGAGGCTCACTGACCTCGCCGTCGTACCTCGTGAGAAACCGCACACTGGGGCCGCCGCTCGAGAACAACCCCGAGATTCCCCCGTCATCGAGAGATGAGGGCCTTCGTCTCCTGCATGGCCTAGAGACCAATCTCGCGACCTCTCTCCAAACGCCTCAGGAGGCTTGACTCCCTTGAGTCCACCCAGTGAGCTCCAAGAGATACCCGTCGCGATTCGAGAGCAGAGCGGGGTTCTTTGCTTCCACTCGAGATGAATGCCTGTCTCCCCGGGTGCGTCTGGAATGCAACCCCGAGATCCCTGTCGCCCCTGGAGAGGAACATTGGCTTCTGGACACAAGCCTAGATGAGGTCTATTGGCCCTGCAGTCACTCGAGAGCAATCCCCAGCTTTCCTTCGCAACTCGAATGGAAGATTGGACTTGCCTGGGCCAACACAAGAGGCAGCCTGAATTCTCCGTCGTAACTCGAGAATCCCGCCGTAACTCGAGAAAAACCACGTGGCTCCCCCGTCATCGCAAGATGAAGCCCTTTCCCGCTACAGCGCCTCAGGAGAAGTCCCACGTTAGGAATTGGAGGTCGAAAGGGCACTTGGCACCCTTGATGCGACCCACAAAGTTCCCCGAAATCCCGGTCTCCCTCGAGAGGAACACTGAGGTTTTCCGGCACCCCTCCTCTGAGCCCTTTCTCCCCTCCTGATCTGGACAGGAGGGTCGACTCCCCTGCTTTGTCTGGAAGGGGTTCCCGACCTTCCGGTCGCACCTCAGGATGAGGCCGGTCTCACGAAGACATTCCAGACGTGGCCTCGTGGGTGGTTCCACATTCCGTAGGACCCCGATTTCCCGGTCCCCTCTTGATAAGAACCCGATGCCCGGACACCTCTCCGAACTCCACCCTGTGAATGAAGTCAACACGAAGGGGCAGTTTTTCCGTGCATCGTTCGGAAAAACCCCAGGTTCCAAATACAGCTCGACAAGCGGCCTCTCTCCCCGGGGACATCTCGAGAGGCAAGCGGAGTTCCATGCCTCAACCCAAGACGAGGCCTGACTCTCCTGTCCCCAGTCTGCAGGGACCCTGCGATCGGAGTCTGAAATCAGAGGTACCCTGCGGTTCCTGCCTCAACTGGAGATGAGGCCCTCTTCCAATGCACCAAACCCAGTGGAGTCCCGAGAGGCCCCTCCCACCTCCAGTTTCCCTGGCTTCTCAGAGCCACCATGAGAAGCCCCCTGAGGTCACCTGCACAAGTCGAGGGAACCCAGGGTTTCCTGCCTCAACCCGAAAGACCTCGAGAGACCTTCTTCAACACGTCTCGAGGCCAGATTCCCCTACCATGGCTCGGGAGCAATGACGCGCTCCCCTCGCCACTCGCATGGAGACCCGACTTCCCTGGCGCCCCACGAGAGGCTCACTGACCTCGCCGTCGTACCTCGTGAGAAACCGCACACTGGGGCCGCCGCTCGAGAACAACCCCGAGATTCCCCCGTCATCGAGAGATGAGGGCCTTCGTCTCCTGCATGGCCTAGAGACCAATCTCGCGACCTCTCTCCAAACGCCTCAGGAGGCTTGACTCCCTTGAGTCCACCCAGTTTCTTTGCTTCCACTCGAGATGAATGCCTGTCTCCCGGGGCGTCTGCAACCCCGAGATCCCTGTCGCCCCTGGAGAGGAACATTGGCTTCTGGACACAAGCCTAGATGAGGTCTATTGGCCCTGCAGTGAGACAGTGTTTCCTTCAAACTCCTTTGGAAGATCCTCTTGCCTGGGCCAACACAATGAGGTCTTTCCCCATGTGATAACTCAGAGCCTCCCAACGTCGAGAGGAAGGAGATGTGGCTCCCCTGTCCAAGATGAAGCCCTTTCCGCTACAGCGCCTCGGAGAAGTCCCACGTTAGGAATTGGAGGTCACTTGTTGGCACCCTTGATGCGCCCAAGTTCCCAAATCCCTTCCCTCGAGTCCCTGGAGGTTTGATCTGGTCTGAGAGCTTTCTCTCCTGTTTGGACCTGGACCCTCGAGTCCCTCTTTGTCTGGAAGGGCCCACCTTCCTTTGCACTGTCAGGAAGGCCGGTCTCACGAAGACATTCCAGACGTGGCCTCGGGTGGTTCCACATTCCGTAGGACCCGGTTTCTGAAGAAAGGTCATGCCCGGACACCCTCCGAACTCCAAGATGTGCAAATCACCGAAGCTTTTCCGTGCATCGTTCGGAAAAACCCCAGGTTCCTGCAGACTCGACCCCTCTCCCCATTATCCTCTGGCAAACCAGGCAAAAAACTGACTCTCCTGTCCCCAGTGCGGGCCCTGTTCACCTGAAACTGGTCTCACCTGCGTTCCTGCCTCACCTTCTGGCTGAAGATTCAGCCTCTTCCAATCCTGAGAGTCCTCCCTGAGCCCTCCCACCTCCAGTTTCCCATCTTCCTGAGCCACCATGCACAAGTCGAGGGAACCCAGGGTTTCGCCTCCCCGGGAAAACCTCGAGAGACCTTCTTCAACACGTCTCGAGGCCAGATTCCCTACCATGGCTCGGGAGCAATGACGCGCTCCCCTCGCCACTCGCATGGAGACCCGACTTCCCTGGCGCCCCACGAGAGGCTCACTGACCTCGCCGTCGTACCTCGTGAGAAACCGCACACTGGGGCCGCCGCTCGAGAACAACCCCGAGATTCCCCCGTCATCGAGAGATGAGGGCCTTCGTCTCCTGCATGGCCTAGAGACCAATCTCGCGACCTCTCTCCAAACGCCTCAGGAGGCTTGACTCCCTTGAGTCCACCCAGTGAGCTCCAAGAGATTCCCGTCGCGACTCGAGAGCTGAGCGGGGTTCTTTGCTTCCAATCGAGATGAATGCCTGTCTCCCCGGGTGCGTCTGGAATGCAACCCCGAGATCCCTGTCGCCCCTGGAGAGGAACATTGGCTTCTGGACACAAGCCTAGATGAGGTCTATTGGCCCTGCAGTCACTCGAGAGTAATCCCCAGCTTTCCTTCGCAACTCGAATGGAAGATTGGACTTGCCTGGGCCAACACAAGAGGCAGCCTGAATTCCCCGTCGTAACTCGAGAATCCCGCCGTAACTCGAGAAAAACCACGTGGCTCCCCCGTCATCGCAAGATGAAGCCCTTTCCCGCTACAGCGCCTCAGGAGAAGTCCCACGTTAGGAATTGGAGGTCGAAAGGGCACTTGGCACCCTTGATGCGACCCACAAAGTTCCCCGAAATCCCGGTCTCCCTCGAGAGGAACACTGAGGTTTTCCGGCACCCCCTCCTCTGAGCCCTTTCTCCCCTCCTGATCTGGACAGGAGGGTCGACTCCCCTGCTTTGTCTGGAAGGGGTTCCCGACCTTCCGGTCGCACCTCAGGATGAGGCCGGTCTCACGAAGACATTCCAGACGTGGCCTCGTGGGTGGTTCCACATTCCGTAGGACCCCGATTTCCCGGTCCCCTCTTGATAAGAACCCGATGCCCGGACACCTCTCCGAACTCCACCCTGGGAATGAAGTCAACACGAAGGGGCAGTTTTTCCGTGCATCGTTCGGAAAAACCCCAGGTTCCAAATACAGCTCGACAAGTGGCCTCTCTCCCCGGGGACATCTCGAGAGGCAAGCGGAGTTCCATGCCTCAACCCAAGACGAGGCCTGACTCTCCTGTCCCCAGTCTGCAGGGACCCTGCGATCGGAGTCTGAAATCAGAGGTACCCTGCGGTTCCTGCCTCAACTGGAGATGAGGCCCTCTTCCAATGCACCAAACCCAGTGGAGTCCCGAGAGGCCCCTCCCACCTCCAGTTTCCCTGGCTTCTCAGAGCCACCATGAGAAGCCCCCTGAGGTCACCTGCACAAGTCGAGGGAACACAGGGTTTCCTGCCTCAACCCGAGAAAGACCTCTAGAGACCTTCTTCAACACGTCTCGAGGCCAGATTCCCCTACCATGGCTCGGGAGCAATGACGCGCTCCCCCTCGCCACTCGCATGGAGACCCGACTTCCCTGGCACCCCACGAGAGGCTCACTGACCTCGCCGTCGTACCTCGTGAGAAACCGCACACTGGGGCCGCCGCTCGAGAACAACCCCGAGATTCCCCCGTCATCGATAGCTGAGGGCCTTCGTCTCCTGCATGGCCTAGAGACCAATCTCGGAACCTCTCTCCAAACGCCTCAGGAGGCTTGACTCCCTTGAGTCCACCCAGTGAGCTCCAAGAGATACCCGTCGCGATTCGAGAGCAGAGCGGGGTTCTTTGCTTCCACTCGAGATGAATGCCTGTCTCCCCGGGTGCGTCTGGAATGCAACCCCGAGATCCCTGTCGCCCCTGGAGAGGAACATTGGCTTCTGGACACAAGCCTAGATGAGGTCTATTGGCCCTGCAGTCACTCGAGAGCAATCCCCAGCTTTCCTTCGCAACTCGAATGGAAGATTGGACTTGCCTGGGCCAACACAAGAGGCAGCCTGAATTCTCCGTCGTAACTCGAGAATCCCGCCGTAACTCGAGAAAAACCACGTGGCTCCCCCGTCATCGAAAGATGAAGCCCTTTCCCGCTACAGCGCCTCAGGAGAAGTCCCACGTTAGGAATTGGAGGTCGAAAGGGCACTTGGCACCCTTGATGCGACCCACAAAGTTCCCCGAAATCCCGGTCTCCCTCGAGAGGAACACTGAGGTTTTCCGGCACCCCTCCTCTGAGCCCTTTCTCCCCTCCTGATCTGGACAGGAGGGTCGACTCCCCTGCTTTGTCTGGAAGGGGTTCCCGACCTTCCGGTCGCACCTCAGGATGAGGCCGGTCTCACGAAGACATTCCAGACGTGGCCTCGTGGGTGGTTCCACATTCCGTAGGACCCCGATTTCCCGGTCCCCTCTGGATAAGAACCCGATGCCCGGACACCTCTCCGAACTCCACCCTGTGAATGAAGTCAACACGAAGGGGCAGTTTTTCCCGTGCATCGTTCGGAAAAAACCCCAGGTTCCAAATACAGCTCGACAAGTGGCCTCTCTCCCCGGGGACATCTCGAGAGGCAAGCGGAGTTCCATGCCTCAACCCAAGCCGAGGCCTGACTCTCCTGTCCCCAGTCTGCAGGGACCCTGCGATCAGAGTCTGAAATCAGAGGTACCCTGCGGTTCCTGCCTCAACTGGAGATGAGGCCCTCTTACAATGCACCAAGCCCAGTGGTGTCCCGAGAGGCCCCTCCCACCTCCAGTTTCCCTGGCTTCACAGAGCCACCATGAGAAGCCGCCTGAGGTCACCTGCACAAGCCGAGGGAACCCAGGGTTTCCTGGCTCAACCCGAGAAAGACCTCGAGAGACCTTCTTCAACGCGTCTCGAGGCCAGATTCCCCTACTGCCGGGAGCAATGCGCGCTCCTCGCCACTCGCATGGAGACCCGACTTCCCCGCTCCCACGGCTCACTGACCTCGCCGTCGCTCCTCTGAGAAACCGCACACTGGGAGCCAGTGAGAACTCCCCATGCCCCGGTCATGAGGAAGGAGGCTCGTCAAACGCCTCAGGAGGCTTGACTCCAGAGTCCACCCAGTGAGCTCTCAAGAGATACCCCCCGAGACCAGAGCAGAGCGGGGTTCTTTGCTTCCACTCGAGATATGCCTTTCTCTGAGGCTCTGCCCCGGGTGTCTCTGGAATTGGCTTCAACCCAGATAATAATTCCTGGGAGTGACAGTGTTTCCTTCAAACTCTTTGGAAATCCTCTAGCCTGCCTGAATAGCTTTTTCCAACCACATGTGATTGTTCAGAGCCTCCCAACTGTGAGAGGCAGGAGAATTCCCCGTCTCAACTCAAATCCCTTTCCGTAGAAACAAGATTCCCCCGTATTGGAGAAGTTCACTGTTGGGCCCCTGTTGCCCACAAAGTTCCAAATCCCTTCCCTCCCTCGAGAGGAACCTGAGGTTTTGGCCCCCTCCTCTGAGTTTCTTCCTGATCTGGACAGGAGGGTCGACTCCCCTTTCTTGTCTGGAAGCCCACCTTCCGGTCGCACCTCAGGAAGGCCGGTCTCACGAAGACATTCCAGACGTGGCCTCGTGGGTGGTTCCACATTCCGTAGGACCCCGTTTTCCGGTCCCCTCTTAAAATGATGCCCGGACCTCCCGACCTGTGAATGAAGCAACACCGAAGGGGCTTTTTCCGTGCATCGTTCGGAAAAAACCCCAGGTTCCAAAACACTCGACCCCTTCCCCCTCTCCTCGGGGACATCTCGAGAGGCAAGCGGAGTTCCATGCCTCAACCAAGACGAGGCCTGACTCTCCTGTCCCCAGGTCTGCACCCTGTCGTTCTGAAATCTTACCTTCCTGCCTCAACTGGAGATGAGGCCCTCTTCCAATGCACCAAACCCAGTGGAGTCCCGAGAGGCCCCTCCCACCTCCAGTTTCCCTGGCTTCTCAGAGCCACCATGAGAAGCCCCCTGAGGTCACCTGCACAAGTCGAGGGAACCCAGGGTTTCCTGCCTCAACCCGACCTCGAGAGACCCTTCAACACGTCCGAGGCCAGATTCCCCTACCATGGCTCGGGAGCAATGACGCGCTCCCCTCGCCACTCGCATGGAGACCCGACTTCCCTGGCGCCCCACGAGAGGCTCACTGACCTCGCCGTCGCACCTCGTGAGAAACCGCACACTGGGGCCGCCGCTCGAGAACAACCCCGAGATTCCCCCGTCATCGAGAGATGAGGGCCTTCGTCTCCTGCATGGCCTAGAGACCAATCTCGCGACCTCTCTCCAAACGCCTCAGGAGGCTTGACTCCCTTGAGTCCACCCAGTGAGCTCCAAGAGATACCCGTCGCGATTCGAGAGCAGAGCGGGGTTCTTTGCTTCCACTCGAGATGAATGCCTGTCTCCCCGGGTGCGTCTGGAATGCAACCCCGAGATCCCTGTCGCCCCTGGAGAGGAACATTGGCTTCTGGACACAAGCCTAGATGAGGTCTATTGGCCCTGCAGTCACTCGAGAGCAATCCCCAGCTTTCCTTCGCAACTCGAATGGAAGATTGGACTTGCCTGGGCCAACACAAGAGGCAGCCTGAATTCCCCGTCGTAACTCGAGAATCCCGCCGTAACTCGAGAAAAACCACGTGGCTCCCCCGTCATCGCAAGATGAAGCCCTTTCCCGCTACAGCGCCTCAGGAGAAGTCCCACGTTAGGAATTGGAGGTCGAAAGGGCACTTGGCACCCTTGATGCGACCCACAAAGTTCCCCGAAATCCCGGTCTCCCTCGAGAGGAACACTGAGGTTTTCCGGCACCCCCTCCTCTGAGCCCTTTCTCCCCTCCTGATCTGGACAGGAGGGTCGACTCCCCTGCTTTGTCTGGAAGGGGTTCCCGACCTTCCGGTCGCACCTCAGGATGAGGCCGGTCTCACGAAGACATTCCAGACGTGGCCTCGTGGGTGGTTCCACATTTCGTAGGACCCCGATTTCCCGGTCCCCTCTTGATAAGAACCCGATGCCCGGACACCTCTCCGAACTCCACCCTGTGAAGGAAGTCAACACGAAGGGGCAGTTTTTCCCGTGCATCGTTCGGAAAAACCCCAGGTTCCAAATACAGCTCGACAAGTGGCCTCTCTCCCCGGGGACATCTCGAGAGGCAAGCGGAGTTCCATGCCTCAACCCAAGACGAGGCCTGACTCTCCTGTCCCCAGTCTGCAGGGACCCTGCGATCGGAGTCTGAAATCAGAGGTACCCTGCGGTTCCTGCCTCAACTGGAGATGAGGCCCTCTTCCAATGCACCAAACCCAGTGGAGTCCCGAGAGGCCCCTCCCACCTCCAGTTTCCCTGGCTTCTCAGAGCCACCATGAGAAGCCCCCTGAGGTCACCTGCACAAGTCGAGGGAACCCAGGGTTTCCTGCCTCAACCTGAGAAAGACCTCGAGAGACCTTCTTCAACACGTCTCGAGGCCAGATTCCCCTACCATGGCTCGGGAGCAATGACGCGCTCCCCTCGCCACTCGCATGGAGACCCGACTTCCCTGGCGCCCCACGAGAGGCTCACTGACCTCGCCGTCGTACCTCGTGAGAAACCGCACACTGGGGCCGCAGCTCGAGAACAACCCCGAGATTCCCCCGTCATCGAGAGATGAGGGCCTTCGTCTCCTGCATGGCCTAGAGACCAATCTCGCGACCTCTCTCCAAACGCCTCAGGAGGCTTGACTCCCTTGAGTCCACCCAGTGAGCTCCAAGAGATACCCGTCGCGACTCGAGAGCAGAGCGGGGTTCTTTGCTTCCACTCGAGATGAATGCCTGTCTCCCCGGGTGCGTCTGGAATGCAACCCCGAGATCCCTGTCGCCCCTGGAGAGGAACATTGGCTTCTGGACACAAGCCTAGATGAGGTCTATTGGCCCTGCAGTCACTCGAGAGCAATCCCCAGCTTTCCTTCGCAACTCGAATGGAAGATTGGACTTGCCTGGGCCAACACAAGAGGCAGCCTGAATTCCCCGTCGTAACTCGAGAATCCCGCCGTAACTCGAGAAAAACCACGTGGCTCCCCCGTCATCGCAAGATGAAGCCCTTTCCCGCTACAGCGCCTCAGGAGAAGTCCCACGTTAGGAATTGGAGGTCGAAAGGGCACTTGGCACCCTTGATGCGACCCACAAAGTTCCCCGAAGTCCCGGTCTCCCTCGAGAGGAACACTGAGGTTTTCCGGCACCCCTCCTCTGAGCCCTTTCTCCCCTCCTGATCTGGACAGGAGGGTCGACTCCCCTGCTTTGTCTGGAAGGGGTTCCCGACCTTCCGGTCGCACCTCAGGATGAGGCCGGTCTCACGAAGACATTCCAGACGTGGCCTCGTGGGTGGTTCCACATTCCGTAGGACCCCGATTTCCCGGTCCCCTCTTGATAAGAACCCGATGCCCGGACACCTCTCCGAACTCCACCCTGTGAATGAAGTCAACACGAAGGGGCAGTTTTTCCGTGCATCGTTCGGAAAAAACCCAGGTTCCAAATACAGCTCGACAAGCGGCCTCTCTCCCCGGGGACATCTCGAGAGGCAAGCGGAGTTCCATGCCTCAACCCAAGACGAGGCCTGACTCTCCTGTCCCCAGTCTGCAGGGACCCTGCGATCGGAGTCTGAAATCAGAGGTACCCTGCGGTTCCTGCCTCAACTGGAGATGAGGCCCTCTTCCAATGCACCAAACCCAGTGGAGTCCCGAGAGGCCCCTCCCACCTCCAGTTTCCCTGGCTTCTCAGAGCCACCATGAGAAGCCCCCTGAGGTCACCTGCACAAGTCGAGGGAACCCAGGGTTTCCTGCCTCAACCCGAGAAAGACCTCGAGAGACCTTCTTCAACACGTCTCGAGGCCAGATTCCCCTACCATGGCTCGGGAGCCATGACGCGCTCCCCCTCGCCACTCGCATGGAGACCCGACTTCCCTGGCGCCCCACGAGAGGCTCACTGACCTCGCCGTCGTACCTCGTGAGAAACCGCACACTGGGGCCGCCGCTGAGAACAACCCCGAGAGGTCATCGAGAGATGGAGGCCTTCGTCTCCTGCATGGCCTAGAGACCAATCTCGCGACCTCTCTCCAAACGCTCAGGAGGCTTGACTCCCTACCCCCAGAGCTCCAAGAGATACCGACTTTTCAGAGCGGGGTTCTTTGCTTCCACTCGAGATGAATGCCTGTCTCCCCGGGAGCGTCTGGAATGCAAACCCGAGATCCCTGTCGCCCCTGGAGAGGAACATTGGCTTCTGGACACAAGCCTAGATGATTCCTGGGTCACTGACAGTCAGCTTTCCTTCGCAACTCGAATGGAAGATTGGACTTGCCTGGGCCAACACAAGAGGCAGCCTGAATTCCCCGTCGTAACTCGAGAATCCCGCCGTAACTCGAGAAAAACCACGTGGCTCCCCCGTCATCGCAAGATGAAGCCCTTTCCCGCTACAGCGCCAAGAAGTCACGTTAGGAATTGGAGGTCGAAAGGGCACTTGGCACCCTTGATGCGACCCACAAAGTTCCCAAATCCCGGTCTCCCTCGAGAGGAACACTGAGGTTTTCCGGCACCCCTCCTCTGAGCCCTTTCTCCCCTCCTGATCTGGACAGGAGGGTCGACTCCCCTGCTTTGTCTGGAAGGGGTTCCCGACCTTCCGGTCGCACCTCAGGATGAGGCCGGTCTCACGAAGACATTCCAGACGTGGCCTCGTGGGTGGTTCCACATTCCGCAGGACCCCGATTTCCCGGTCCCCTCTTGAAGAACCCGATGCCCGGACACCTCTCCGAACTCCACCCTGTGAATGAAGTCAACACGAAGGGGCAGTTTTTCCGTGCATCGTTCGGAAAAACCCCAGGTTCCAAATACAGCTCGACAAGGCCTCTCTCCCCGGGGACATCTCGAGAGGCAAGGCCTGCCTCCACCCAAGACGAGGCCTGACTCTCCTGTCCCCAGTGCAGGGACCCTGCGATCGGAGTCTGAAATCAGAGGTACCTGCGTTCCTGCCTCAACTGGAGATGAGGCCCTCTTCCAATGCACCAAACCCAGTGGAGTCCCAGAGGCCCCTCCCACCTCCAGTTTCTCTGGCTTCTCAGAGCCACCATGAGAAGCTGAGGTCACCTGCACAAGTCGAGGGAACCCGGGTTTCCTGAGAGACCCGGGAACAGACCTCGAGAGACCTTCTCCAGAGGCCCCTACCATGGCTCGGGAGCAATGACGCGCTCCCCTCGCCACTCGCATGGAGACCCGACTTCCCTGGCGCCCCACGAGAGGCTCACTGACCTCGCCGTCGTACCTCGTGAGAAACCGCACACTGGGGCCGCCGCTCGAGAACAACCCCGAGATTCCCCCGTCATCGAGAGATGAGGGCCTTCGTCTCCTGCATGGCCTAGAGACCAATCTCGCGACCTCTCTCCAAACGCCTCAGGAGGCTTGACTCCCTTGAGTCCACCCAGTGAGCTCCAAGAGATACCCGTCGCGATTCGAGAGCAGAGCGGGGTTCTTTGCTTCCACTCGAGATGAATGCCTGTCTCCCCGGGTGCGTCTGGAATGCAACCCCGAGATCCCTGTCGCCCCTGGAGAGGAACATTGGCTTCTGGACACAAGCCTAGATGAGGTCTATTGGCCCTGCAGTCACTCGAGAGCAATCCCCAGCTTTCCTTCGCAACTCGAATGGAAGATTGGACTTGCCTGGGCCAACACAAGAGGCAGCCTGAATTCCCCGTCGTAACTCGAGAATCCCGCCGTAACTCGAGAAAAACCACGTGGCTCCCCCGTCATCGCAAGATGAAGCCCTTTCCCGCTACAGCGCCTCAGGAGAAGTCCCACGTTAGGAATTGGAGGTCGAAAGGGCACTTGGCACCCTTGATGCGACCCACAAAGTTCCCCGAAATCCCGGTCTCCCTCGAGAGGAACACTGAGGTTTTCCGGCACCCCCTCCTCTGAGCCCTTTCTCCCCTCCTGATCTGGACAGGAGGGTCGACTCCCCTGCTTTGTCTGGAAGGGGTTCCCGACCTTCCGGTCGCACCTCAGGATGAGGCCGGTCTCACGAAGACATTCCAGACGTGGCCTCGTGGGTGGTTCCACATTCCGTAGGACCCCGATTTCCCGGTCCCCTCTTGATAAGAACCCGATGCCCGGACACCTCTCCGAACTCCACCCTGTGAATGAAGTCAACACGAAGGGGCAGTTTTTCCGTGCATCGTTCGGAAAAAACCCCAGGTTCCAAATACAGCTCGACAAGTGGCCTCTCTCCCCGGGGACATCTCGAGAGGCAAGTGGAGTTCCATGCCTCAACCCAAGACGAGGCCTGACTCTCCTGTCCCCAGTCTGCAGGGACCCTGCGATCGGAGTCTGAAATCAGAGGTACCCTGCGGTTCCTGCCTCAACTGGAGATGAGGCCCTCTTCCAATGCACCAAACCCAGTGGAGTCCCGAGAGGCCCCTCCCACCTCCAGTTTCCCTGGCTTCTCAGAGCCACCATGAGAAGCCCCCTGAGGTCACCTGCACAAGTCGAGGGAACCCAGGGTTTCCTGCCTCAACCCGGGAAAGACCTCGAGAGACCTTCTTCAACACGTCTCGAGGCCAGATTCCCCTACCATGGCTCGGGAGCAATGACGCGCTCCCCTCGCCACTCGCATGGAGACCCGACTTCCCTGGCGCCCCACGAGAGGCTCACTGACCTCGCCGTCGTACCTCGTGAGAAACCGCACACTGGGGCCGCCGCTCGAGAACAACCCCGAGATTCCCCCGTCATCGAGAGATGAGGGCCTTCGTCTCCTGCATGGCCTAGAGACCAATCTCGCGACCTCTCTCCAAACGCCTCAGGAGGCTTGACTCCCTTGAGTCCACCCAGTGAGCTCCAAGAGATACCCGTCGCGACTCGAGAGCAGAGCGGGGTTCTTTGCTTCCACTCGAGATGAATGCCTGTCTCCCCGGGTGCGTCTGGAATGCAACCCCGAGATCCCTGTCGCCCCTGGAGAGGAACATTGGCTTCTGGACACAAGCCTAGATGAGGTCCATTGGCCCTGCAGTCACTCGAGAGCAATCCCCAGCTTTCCTTCGCAACTCGAATGGAAGATTGGACTTGCCTGGGCCAACACAAGAGGCAGCCTGAATTCCCCGTCGTAACTCGAGAATCCCGCCGTAACTCGAGAAAAACCACGTGGCTCCCCCGTCATCGCAAGATGAAGCCCTTTCCCGCTACAGCGCCTCAGGAGAAGTCCCACGTTAGGAATTGGAGGTCGAAAGGGCACTTGGCACCCTTGATGCGACCCACAAAGTTCCCCGAAATCCCGGTCTCCCTCGAGAGGAACACTGAGGTTTTCCGGCACCCCTCCTCTGAGCCCTTTCTCCCCTCCTGATCTGGACAGGAGGGTCGACTCCCCTGCTTTGTCTGGAAGGGGTTCCCGACCTTCCGGTCGCACCTCAGGATGAGGCCGGTCTCACGAAGACATTCCAGACGTGGCCTCGTGGGTGGTTCCACATTCCGTAGGACCCCGATTTCCCGGTCCCCTCTTGATAAGAACCCGATGCCCGGACACCTCTCCGAACTCCACCCTGTGAATGAAGTCAACACGAAGGGGCAGTTTTTCCCGTGCATCGTTCGGAAAAACCCCAGGTTCCAAATACAGCTCGACAAGTGGCCTCTCTCCCCGGGGACATCTCGAGAGGCAAGCGGAGTTCCATGCCTCAACCCAAGACGAGGCCTGACTCTCCTGTCCCCAGTCTGCAGGGACCCTGCGATCGGAGTCTGAAATCAGAGGTACCCTGCGGTTCCTGCCTCAACTGGAGATGAGGCCCTCTTCCAATGCACCAAACCCAGTGGAGTCCCGAGAGGCCCCTCCCACCTCCAGTTTCCCTGGCTTCTCAGAGCCACCATGAGAAGCCCCCTGAGGTCACCTGCACAAGTCGAGGGAACCCAGGGTTTCCTGCCTCAACCCGAGAAAGACCTCGAGAGACCTTCTTCAACACGTCTCGAGGCCAGATTCCCCTACTGCCGTGAGCTCGGCAGCAATGAGCCCTCGCCACTGCATGGAGACCCGCACTTCCTCGCCTCCACTCAGGAACTGCACTGGCTCCACTGGAAACCCACACTGGGGCCAGTGAGGAACTCGCCCTGCATGGTCATGAGGATGGAGGCTCTCCCGCAAAGGCGGGATCGAGCTCAGAGTCCCCCAGTGAGCTCCAAGAGATACCCCCAAAACCAGAGCAGCCGACTTTCTGCTTGTGCTTCCACTCGAGATGAATGCCTGTCTCCCGGGGGCGTCTGCCCCAGATCCCTGTCGCTGGAGAGGAACATTGGCTTCTGGACACAAGCCTAGATGATTCCTGGGTGTGCAGTCACTCCTTCAAACTCCTTTGGAAATCCTCGCCTGCCTGGGACTTCCTGGCCACATGTGATTGTTCAGAGCCTCCCAACTGTGAGAAAAAGGAGATGTTCTCCCCTGTCAAAGATGAAGCCCTTTCCCGTAGCCTCAGGAGATTCATTAGAAATTGGAGGTGAATGGTTTTCACTTGATGGGCCCTTGATGCGCCCAAAGTTCCAAATCCCTTCCCTGAGTCTCCCTGGCAGGTATTGATTAACCCCCTTGGTCTGAAGAGTCCCTTTCCTGTTTGAACCTGGACCCTCGAGTTCCCTCTTTTTCTGGAAGGGGCCCCACCACCTTTGCTCTGTCAGGATGAGGCCACTCTCTAAGCATTCCAGACGTGGCCTCGTGGGTGGTTCCACATTCCGAGGACCCCGATTTCCTGAAGTCCCCTCTTAAAATGTTCCAGGCCTCCGGGCCAGAAGATGATGCAAATCACCGAAGCTTTTGCATATGATCGTTCAGGAAAAGCCAGGTTCCTGCAAGACTCGACCTTCCCCCATTATCCTCTATGCAAACTTAAGGCAAAAAACTACTCTGAAAAATAAAGTGCGGGCCTTGTTCACCGGACTCTGGTCTCACCATGTCGTTCCTTCTCTTACCTTCCTGGCTGAAGATGAGGCCCTCTTCCAATGAAGGCCCTCCCTGAGCCCTCCTCACCTCCAGTTTCCCTTGAGATCCCTGAGCCACCTGACAAGCAGTGGTTTCCTGCACTTCGCCTACCCGGGTTTCCTCGAGAGACCCTCTTCAGCAGGCTGGAGCCCTCCCCTACCATGGCTCGGGAGCAATGACGCGCTCCCCTCGCCACTCGCATGGAGACCCGACTTCCCTGGCGCCCCACGAGAGGCTCACTGACCTCGCCGTCGTACCTCGTGAGAAACCGCACACTGGGGCCGCCGCTCGAGAACAACCCCGAGATTCCCCCGTCATCGAGAGATGAGGGCCTTCGTCTCCTGCATGGCCTAGAGACCAATCTCGCGACCTCTCTCCAAACGCCTCAGGAGGCTTGACTCCCTTGAGTCCACCCAGTGAGCTCCAAGAGATACCCGTCGCGATTCGAGAGCAGAGCGGGGTTCTTTGCTTCCACTCGAGATGAATGCCTGTCTCCCCGGGTGCGTCTGGAATGCAACCCCGAGATCCCTGTCGCCCCTGGAGAGGAACATTGGCTTCTGGACACAAGCCTAGATGAGGTCTATTGGCCCTGCAGTCACTCGAGAGCAATCCCCAGCTTTCCTTCGCAACTCGAATGGAAGATTGGACTTGCCTGGGCCAACACAAGAGGCAGCCTGAATTCCCCGTCGTAACTCGAGAATCCCGCCGTAACTCGAGAAAAACCACGTGGCTCCCCCGTCATCGCAAGATGAAGCCCTTTCCCGCTACAGCGCCTCAGGAGAAGTCCCACAGGAATTGGAGGTCGAAAGGGCACTTGGCACCCTTGATGCGACCCACAAAGTTCCCCGAAATCCCGGTCTCCCTCGAGAGGAACACTGAGGTTTTCCGGCACCCCTCCTCTGAGCCCTTTCTCCCCTCCTGATCTGGACAGGAGGGTCGACTCCCCTGCTTTGTCTGGAAGGGGTTCCCGACCTTCCGGTCGCACCTCAGGATGAGGCCGGTCTCACGAAGACATTCCAGACGTGGCCTCGTGGGTGGTTCCACATTCCGTAGGACCCCGATTTCCCGGTCCCCTCTTGATAAGAACCCGATGCCCGGACACCTCTCCGAACTCCACCCTGTGAATGAAGTCAACACGAAGGGGCAGTTTTTCCGTGCATCGTTCGGAAAAACCCCAGGTTCCAAATACAGCTCGACAAGCGGCCTCTCTCCCCGGGGACATCTCGAGAGGCAAGCGGAGTTCCATGCCTCAACCCAAGACGAGGCCTGACTCTCCTGTCCCCAGTCTGCAGGGACCCTGCGATCGGAGTCTGAAATCAGAGGTACCCTGCGGTTCCTGCCTCAACTGGAGATGAGGCCCTCTTCCAATGCACCAAACCCAGTGGAGTCCCGAGAGGCCCCTCCCACCTCCAGTTTCCCTGGCTTCTCAGAGCCACCATGAGAAGCCCCCTGAGGTCACCTGCACAAGTCGAGGGAACCCAGGGTTTCCTGCCTCAACCCGAGAAAGACCTCGAGAGACCTTCTTCAACACGTCTCGAGGCCAGATTCCCCTACCATGGCTCGGGAGCAATGACGCGCTCCCCTCGCCACTCGCATGGAGACCCGACTTCCCTGGCGCCCCACGAGAGGCTCACTGACCTCGCCGTCGTACCTCGTGAGAAACCGCACACTGGGGCCGCCGCTCGAGAACAACCCCGAGATTCCCCCGTCATCGAGAGATGAGGGCCTTCGTCTCCTGCATGGCCTAGAGACCAATCTCGCGACCTCTCTCCAAACGCCTCAGGAGGCTTGACTCCCTTGAGTCCACCCAGTGAGCTCCAAGAGATACCCGTCGCGATTCGAGAGCAGAGCGGGGTTCTTTGCTTCCACTCGAGATGAATGCCTGTCTCCCCGGGTGCGTCTGGAATGCAACCCCGAGATCCCTGTCGCCCCTGGAGAGGAACATTGGCTTCTGGACACAAGCCTAGATGAGGTCTATTGGCCCTGCAGTCACTCGAGAGCAATCCCCAGCTTTCCTTCGCAACTCGAATGGAAGATTGGACTTGCCTGGGCCAACACAAGAGGCAGCCTGAATTCCCCGTCGTAACTCGAGAATCCCGCCGTAACTCGAGAAAAACCACGTGGCTCCCCCGTCATCGCAAGATGAAGCCCTTTCCCGCTACAGCGCCTCAGGAGAAGTCCCACGTTAGGAATTGGAGGTCGAAAGGGCACTTGGCACCCTTGATGCGACCCACAAAGTTCCCCGAAATCCCGGTCTCCCTCGAGAGGAACACTGAGGTTTTCCGGCACCCCTCCTCTGAGCCCTTTCTCCCCTCCTGATCTGGACAGGAGGGTCGACTCCCCTGCTTTGTCTGGAAGGGGTTCCCGACCTTCCGGTCGCACCTCAGGATGAGGCCGGTCTCACGAAGACATTCCAGACGTGGCCTCGTGGGTGGTTCCACATTCCGTAGGACCCCGATTTCCCGGTCCCCTCTTGATAAGAACCCGATGCCCGGACACCTCTCCGAACTCCACCCTGTGAATGAAGTCAACACGAAGGGGCAGTTTTTCCGTGCATCGTTCGGAAAAACCCCAGGTTCCAAATACAGCTCGACAAGTGGCCTCTCTCCCCGGGGACATCTCGAGAGGCAAGCGGAGTTCCATGCCTCAACCCAAGACGAGGCCTGACTCTCCTGTCCCCAGTCTGCAGGGACCCTGCGATCGGAGTCTGAAATCAGAGGTACCCTGCGGTTCCTGCCTCAACTGGAGATGAGGCCCTCTTCCAATGCACCAAACCCAGTGGAGTCCCGAGAGGCCCCTCCCACCTCCAGTTTCCCTGGCTTCTCAGAGCCACCATGAGAAGCCCCCTGAGGTCACCTGCACAAGTCGAGGGAACCCAGGGTTTCCTGCCTCAACCCGAGAAAGACCTCGAGAGACCTTCTTCAACACGTCTCGAGGCCAGATTCCCCTACCATGGCTCGGGAGCAATGACGCGCTCCCCTCGCCACTCGCATGGAGACCCGACTTCCCTGGCGCCCCACGAGAGGCTCACTGACCTCGCCGTCGTACCTCGTGAGAAACCGCACACTGGGGCCGCCGCTCGAGAACAACCCCGAGATTCCCCCGTCATCGAGAGATGAGGGCCTTCGTCTCCTGCATGGCCTAGAGACCAATCTCGCGACCTCTCTCCAAACGCCTCAGGAGGCTTGACTCCCTTGAGTCCACCCAGTGAGCTCCAAGAGATACCCGTCGCGATTCGAGAGCAGAGCGGGGTTCTTTGCTTCCACTCGAGATGAATGCCTGTCTCCCCGGGTGCGTCTGGAATGCAACCCCGAGATCCCTGTCGCCCCTGGAGAGGAACATTGGCTTCTGGACACAAGCCTAGATGAGGTCTATTGGCCCTGCAGTCACTCGAGAGCAATCCCCAGCTTTCCTTCGCAACTCGAATGGAAGATTGGACTTGCCTGGGCCAACACAAGAGGCAGCCTGAATTCCCCGTCGTAACTCGAGAATCCCGCCGTAACTCGAGAAAAACCACGTGGCTCCCCCGTCATCGCAAGATGAAGCCCTTTCCCGCTACAGCGCCTCAGGAGAAGTCCCACGTTAGGAATTGGAGGTCGAAAGGGCACTTGGCACCCTTGATGCGACCCACAAAGTTCCCCGAAATCCCGGTCTCCCTCGAGAGGAACACTGAGGTTTCCCGGCACCCTTCCTCTGAGCCCTTTCTCCCCTCCTGATCTGGACAGGAGGGTCGACTCCCCTGCTTTGTCTGGAAGGGGTTCCCGACCTTCCGGTCGCACCTCAGGATGAGGCCGGTCTCACGAAGACATTCCAGACGTGGCCTCGTGGGTGGTTCCACATTCCGTAGGACCCCGATTTCCCGGTCCCCTCTTGATAAGAACCCGATGCCCGGACACCTCTCCGAACTCCACCCTGTGAATGAAGTCAACACGAAGGGGCAGTTTTTCCCGTGCATCGTCGGAAAAACCCCAGGTTCCAAATACAGCTCGACAAGTGGCCTCTCTCCCCGGGGACATCTCGAGAGGCAAGCGGAGTTCCATGCCTCAACCCAAGACGAGGCCTGACTCTCCTGTCCCCAGTCTGCAGGGACCCTGCGATCGGAGTCTGAAATCAGAGGTACCCTGCGGTTCCTGCCTCAACTGGAGATGAGGCCCTCTTCCAATGCACCAAACCCAGTGGAGTCCCGAGAGGCCCCTCCCACCTCCAGTTTCCCTGGCTTCTCAGAGCCACCATGAGAAGCCCCCTGAGGTCACCTGCACAAGTCGAGGGAACCCAGGGTTTCCTGCCTCAACCCGAGAAAGACCTCGAGAGACCTTCTTCAACACGTCTCGAGGCCAGATTCCCTACTGCCGTGAGCCGGCAGCAATGGCGCTGCCCCTTGCATATTGAGACCCGCACTTTCCACGCCTCATCCTTCAGGATCTGCAATGGCTCCACTGAGACCGCTCTTCTTCTGGGGGCAGTGAGGACTCCGCCCTGCATGGCCTGAGGAAGGAGGCTCGGCATACGCAAAGGCGGGATCGAGCTCCAGGAGTCCCCCAGGAGCTCTCGAGAGATACCCCCGAAACCAGAGCAGCCTACTTTCTGCTTGTGCTTGCACCTGAACCTCTGACTCCCCGGGTGCGTCTGGAATACCTACCTCTCGCTGGAGAGAACATTGGCTTCTGGACCAGCCTAATGATTCCTGGGTGTGACAGTGTTTCCTTCAAACTCGAATGGAAATCCTCTAGCCCTGCCAAGATAGGTTTTTCCGGCCACATGTGATTGTTCAGAGCCTCCCAACTCGAGAAAAAGGAGATGTTCTCCCCTGTCTAAAGACAAAGCCCTTTGAGTAGTTACAAGATTGATTAGAAATTGGAGGTAAATGGTTTTTCACCTGTTGGGCCCTTGTTTGCTGCTAAGTTTCCTCCCTTACCTGCTGTGTCCCTGGCAGAGTATTGATTAAGGTAATTGGTCTAAGTAGTAGCTTTAATGTTTCTAACCTGGGACCCTTGAGTTAACTCTTTTTCTTGTTATAGCCCACCACACCTTTGCTCTGTAGGAATGCCGGTTTATCGAAGCATTTTGGACGTGGCTCCTGACCAACCACCTTTAGAGAACCCCGAGTTTTCTGAAGAAAAGGTCTTAAAATGTTAACAGGCCTCCGGGCCAGTGAATGATGATCAAATCCACCGAAGCTTTTCCATATGATCGTTCAGGAAGAAAGCCTGGTTTGCTGCAAGACTCGACCCTTCCCCCAGGATCCTCTAGGCACTTAAGATAAAAACTACTTTGAAAAATAAAGTGCGGGCCTTGTTCATCAAACTTGGTCTCACCATGTCGTTCTTTCTCTTACCTTCTGGCTGAAGTCTTCATGACCTCTTTTCCCACTGAATTTCCTCACTGAGCTATCCTCATTCTATTTCCCTTTAGATCCCTGACAACCGAGGGAAGCCAGGGTTTCCTGCCTCAACCCGGGAAAGACCTCGAGACCTTCTTCAACACGGGGCTGGTCCAGCCCCTACCATGGCTCGGGAGCAATGACGCGCTCCCCTCGCCACTCGCATGGAGACCCGACTTCCCTGGCGCCCCACGAGAGGCTCACTGACCTCGCCGTCGTACCTCGTGAGAAACCGCACACTGGGGCCGCCGCTCGAGAACAACCCCGAGATTCCCCCGTCATCGAGAGATGAGGGCCTTCGTCTCCTGCATGGCCTAGAGACCAATCTCGCGACCTCTCTCCAAACGCCTCAGGAGGCTTGACTCCCTTGAGTCCACCCAGTGAGCTCCAAGAGATACCCGTCGCGACTCGAGAGCAGAGCGGGGTTCTTTGCTTCCACTCGAGATGAATGCCTGTCTCCCCGGGTGCGTCTGGAATGCAACCCCGAGATCCCTGTCGCCCCTGGAGAGGAACATTGGCTTCTGGACACAAGCCTAGATGAGGTCTATTGGCCCTGCAGTCACTCGAGAGCAATCCCCAGCTTTCCTTCGCAACTCGAATGGAAGATTGGACTTGCCTGGGCCAACACAAGAGGCAGCCTGAATTCTCCGTCGTAACTCGAGAATCCCGCCGTAACTCGAGAAAAACCACGTGGCTCCCCCGTCATCGCAAGATGAAGCCCTTTCCCGCTACAGCGTCTCAGGAGAAGTCCCACGTTAGGAATTGTGGTCGAAAGGGCACTTGGCACACTTGATGCGACCCACAAAGTTCCCCGAAATCCCGGTCTCCCTCGAGAGGAACACTGAGGTTTTCCGGCACCCCCTGCTCTGAGCCCTTTCTCCCCTCCTGATCTGGACAGGAGGGTCGACTCCCCTGCTTTGTCTGGAAGGGGTTCCCGACCTTCCGGTCGCACCTCAGGATGAGGCCGGTCTCACGAAGTCATTCCAGACGTGGCCTCGTGGGTGGTTCCACATTCCGTAGGACCCCGATTTCCCGGTCCCCTCTTGATAAGAACCCGATGCCCGGACACCTCTCCGAACTCCACCCTGTGAATGAAGTCAACACGAAGGGGCAGTTTTCCCGTGCATCGTTCGGAAAAAACCCCAGGTTCCAAATACAGCTCGACAAGCGGCCTCTCTCCCCGGGGACATCTCGAGAGGCAAGCGGAGTTCCATGCCTCAACCCAAGACGAGGCCTGACTCTCCTGTCCCCAGTCTGCAGGGACCCTGCGATCGGAGTCTGAAATCAGAGGTACCCTGCGGTTCCTGCCTCAACTGGAGATGAGGCCCTCTTCCAATGCACCAAACCCAGTGGAGTCCCGAGAGGCCCCTCCCACCTCCAGTTTCCCTGGCTTCTCAGAGCCACCATGAGAAGCCCCCTGAGGTCACCTGCACAAGTCGAGGGAACCCAGGGTTTCCTGCCTCAACCCGAGAAAGACCTCGAGAGACCTTCTTCAACACGTCTCGAGGCCAGATTCCCCTACCATGGCTCGGGAGCAATGACGCGCTCCCCCTCGCCACTCGCATGGAGACCCGACTTCCCTGGCGCCCCACGAGAGGCTCACTGACCTCGCCGTCGTACCTCGTGAGAAACCGCACACTGGGGCCGCCGCTCGAGAACAACCCCGAGATTCCCCCGTCATCGAGAGATGAGGGCCTTCGTCTCCTGCATGGCCTAGAGACCAATCTCGCGACCTCTCTCCAAACGCCTCAGGAGGCTTGACTCCCTTGAGTCCACCCAGTGAGCTCCAAGAGATACCCGTCGCGATTCGAGAGCAGAGCGGGGTTCTTTGCTTCCACTCGAGATGAATGCCTGTCTCCCGGGTGCGTCTGGAATGCAACCCCGAGATCCCTGTCGCCCCTGGAGAGGAACATTGGCTTCTGGACACAAGCCTAGATGAGGTCTATTGGCCCTGCAGTCACTCGAGAGCAATCCCCAGCTTTCCTTCGCAACTCGAATGGAAGATTGGACTTGCCTGGGCCAACACAAGAGGCAGCCTGAATTCCCCGTCGTAACTCGAGAATCCCGCCGTAACTCGAGAAAAACCACGTGGCTCCCCCGTCATCGCAAGATGAAGCCCTTTCCCGCTACAGCGTCTCAGGAGAAGTCCCACGTTAGGAATTGGAGGTCGAAAGGGCACTTGGCACCCTTGATGCGACCCACAAAGTTCCCCGAAATCCCGGTCTCCCTCGAGAGGAACACTGAGGTTTTCCGGCACCCCTTCCTCTGAGCCCTTTCTCCCCTCCTGATCTGGACAGGAGGGTCGACTCCCCTGCTTTGTCTGGAAGGGGTTCCCGACCTTCCGGTCGCACCTCAGGATGAGGCCGGTCTCACGAAGACATTCCAGACGTGGCCTCGTGGGTGGTTCCACATTCCGTAGGACCCCGATTTCCCGGTCCCCTCTTGATAAGAACCCGATGCCCGGACACCTCTCCGAACTCCACCCTGTGAATGAAGTCAACACGAAGGGGCAGTTTTTCCCGTGCATCGTCGGAAAAAACCCCAGGTTCCAAATACAGCTCGACAAGTGGCCTCTCTCCCCGGGGACATCTCGAGAGGCAAGCGGAGTTCCATGCCTCAACCCAAGACGAGGCCTGACTCTCCTGTCCCCAGTCTGCAGGGACCCTGCGATCGGAGTCTGAAATCAGAGGTACCCTGCGGTTCCTGCCTCAACTGGAGATGAGGCCCTCTTCCAATGCACCAAACCCAGTGGAGTCCCGAGAGGCCCCTCCCACCTCCAGTTTCCCTGGCTTCTCAGAGCCACCATGAGGGACACCTGCAGGAGGGAACCCAGGGTTTCCTGCCTCAACCCGAAAGACCTCGAGAGACCTTCTTCAACACGTCTCGAGGCCAGATTCCCCCTACCATGGCTCGGCATATTGCATATGAGTGCCATTGCATGGAGCATATTAGTGCAGCACTTTCACAGCATCATCCTTCAGGATCTGGAATAGCTCCTGGAAACCTACACTGCTGGGAGCCAGTGAGGAACTCCGCCCATGCATGGTCATGAGGAAGGAGGCTCGGCACGCAAAGCGGGATCGAGCTTCAGGAGTCCCCCAGAAAGCTCCAGAGATACCCCCGAGACCAGAGCAGCCTACTTTCTTTGCTTCCACCGAATGCCTCTGTCTCCCGGGGGCTCTGCCCCCGACCTGTCGCTGGAGAGGAACATTGGCTTCTGGACCAGCCTAGATAATTCCTGGGTGTGACAGTGTTTCCTTCCCAACTCGAATGGAAGATTGGACTTGCCTGCCTGAAAGAGGCAGCCTGTTCCCGTCGTAACTCAGAATCCCCCAACTCGAGAAAAACCAGTGTTCTAAACTGTCTAACCCACAAAAGCCCTTTCCCGCTACAGATTCAGGAGAAATTGTATTGGTGAATGGTTTTTCACTGTTGGCACCCTTGATTGCCCACAAAGTTCCCAAATCCCTTCCCTGCTGAGTCCCTGGAGGTTTGATTAACCCCCTTGGTCTGAGCCCTAGCTTTCTGTTTGGACCTGGACCCTTGAGTCCCCTCTTTGTCTTGAAGGGCCCACCACACCTTTCGCTCTGTCAGGAAGGCCGGTCTATCGAAGACATTCCAGACGTGGCCTCGTGGGTGGTTCCACATTCCGAGGACCCCGATTTTTCTGAAGAAAAGGTCTTAAAACCTTGCCAGGCCTCCGAACCAGAAGATGATGCAAATCACCGAAGCTTTTCCATATGCATCGTTCGGAAAAACCCCAGGTTGCTGCAGACTCCGGCCCTCTCCCCGGGGATCCTCTATGCAAGCTTAAGGCCTAAAAACTACTCTGAAAAATAAAGTGCAGGGACCCTGTTCACCTGAAACTTGGTCTCACCATGCGTTCCTGCCTCACCTTCTGGCTGAATTATTCCAGCCTCTTCCAACCACTGAAGTTCCTCACTGAGCCCCTCCTCACCTCCAGTTTCCCTTTAGAGCCACCATGAACCCCTAAGTCGAGGCAGTGGTTTCCTGATCTTCGCCCACCTGCCCTCTCCTCGAAGACCCTGGATCAGCCGGGGCTGGTCCAGGCCCTACCATGGCTCGGGAGCAATGACGCGCTCCCCTCGCCACTCGCATGGAGACCCGACTTCCCTGGCGCCCCACGAGAGGCTCACTGACCTCGCCGTCGTACCTCGTGAGAAACCGCACACTGGGGCCGCCGCTCGAGAACAACCCCGAGATTCCCCCGTCATCGAGAGATGAGGGCCTTCGTCTCCTGCATGGCCTAGAGACCAATCTCGCGACCTCTCTCCAAACGCCTCAGGAGGCTTGACTCCCTTGAGTCCACCCAGTGAGCTCCAAGAGATACCCGTCGCGACTCGAGAGCAGAGCGGGGTTCTTTGCTTCCACTCGAGATGAATGCCTGTCTCCCCGGGTGCGTCTGGAATGCAACCCCGAGATCCCTGTCGCCCCTGGAGAGGAACATTGGCTTCTGGACACCAGCCTAGATGAGGTCTATTGGCCCTGCAGTCACTCGAGAGCAATCCCCAGCTTTCCTTCGCAACTCGAATGGAAGATTGGACTTGCCTGGGCCAACACAAGAGGCAGCCTGAATTCCCCGTCGTAACTCGAGAATCCCGCTAACTCGAGAAAAACCACGTGGCTCCCCCGTCATCGCAAGATGAAGCCCTTTCCCGCTACAGCGTCTCAGGAGAAGTCCCACGTTAGGAATTGGAGGTCGAAAGGGCCCTTGGCACCCTTGATGCGACCCACAAAGTTCCCCGAAATCCCGGTCTCCCTCGAGAGGAACACTGAGGTTTTCCGGCACCCCCTCCTCTCAGCCCTTCCCCCCTCCTGATTTGGACAGGAGGGTCGACTCCCCTGCTCTGTCTGGAAGGGGTTCCCGACCTTCCGGTCGCACCTCAGGATGAGGCCGGTCTCACGAAGACATTCCAGACGTGGCCTCGTGGGTGGTACCACATTCCGTAGGACCCCGATTTCCCGGTCCCCTCTTGATAAGAACCCGATGCCCGGACACCTCTCCGAACTCCACCCTGTGAATGAAGTCCACACGAAGGGGCAGTTTTTCCTTGCATCGTTCGGGAAAAACCCCAAGTTCCAAATACAGCTCGACAAGTGGCCTCTCTCCCCGGGGACATCTCGAGAGGCAAGCGGAGTTCCATGCCTCAACCCAAGACGAGGCCTGACTCTCCTGTCCCCAGTCTGCAGGGACCCTGCGATCGGAGTCTGAAATCAGAGGTACCCTGTGGCTCCTGCCTCAACTGGAGATGAGGCCCTCTTCCAATGCACCAAACCCAGTGGAGTCCCGAGAGGCCCCTCCCACCTCCAGTTTCCCTGGCTTCTCAGAGCCACCATGAGAAGCCCCCTGAGGTCACCTGCACAAGTCGAGGGAACCCAGGGTTTCCTGCCTCAACCCGAAAGACCTCGAGAGACCTTCTTCAACACGTCTCGAGGCCAGATTCCCCTACCATGGCTCGGGAGCAATGACGCGCTCCCCCTCGCCACTCGCATGGAGACCCGACTTCCCTGGCGCCCCACGAGAGGCTCACTGACCTCGCCGTCGTACCTCGTGAGAAACCGCACACTGGGGCCGCCGCTCGAGAACAACCCCGAGATTCCCCCGTCATCGAGAGATGAGGGCCTTCGTCTCCTGCATGGCCTAGAGACCAATCTCGCGACCTCTCTCCAAACGCCTCAGGAGGCTTGACTCCCTTGAGTCCACCCAGTGAGCTCCAAGAGATACCCGTCGCGACTCGAGAGCAGAGCGGGGTTCTTTGCTTCCACTCGAGATGAATGCCTGTCTCCCCGGGTGCGTCTGGAATGCAACCCCGAGATCCCTGTCGCCCCTGGAGAGGAACATTGGCTTCTGGACACAAGCCTAGATGAGGTCTATTGGCCCTGCAGTCACTCGAGAGCAATCCCCAGCTTTCCTTCGCAACTCGAATGGAAGATTGGACTTGCCTGGGCCAACACAAGAGGCAGCCTGAATTCCCCGTCGTAACTCGAGAATCCCGCCGTAACTCGAGAAAAACCACGTGGCTCCCCCGTCATCGCAAGATGAAGCCCTTTCCCGCTACAGCGCCTCAGGAGAAGTCCCACGTTAGGAATTGGAGGTCGAAAGGGCACTTGGCACCCTTGATGCGACCCACAAAGTTCCCCGAAATCCCGGTCTCCCTCGAGAGGAACACTGAGGTTTTCCGGCACCCCTCCTCTGAGCCCTTTCTCCCTCCTGATCTGGACAGGAGGGTCGACTCCCCTGCTTTGTCTGGAAGGGGTTCCCGACCTTCCGGTCGCACCTCAGGATGAGGCCGGTCTCACGAAGACATTCCAGACGTGGCCTCGTGGGTGGTTCCACATTCCGTAGGACCCCGATTTCCCGGTCCCCTCTTGATAAGAACCCGATGCCCGGACACCTCTCCGAACTCCACCCTGTGAATGAAGTCAACACGAAGGGGCAGTTTTTCCCGTGCATCGTTCGGAAAAACCCCAGGTTCCAAATACAGCTCGACAAGTGGCCTCTCTCCCCGGGGACATCTCGAGAGGCAAGCGGAGTTCCATGCCTCAACCCAAGACGAGGCCTGACTCTCCTGTCCCCAGTCTGCAGGGACCCTGCGATCGGAGTCTGAAATCAGAGGTACCCTGCGGTTCCTGCCTCAACTGGAGATGAGGCCCTCTTCCAATGCACCAAACCCAGTGGAGTCCCGAGAGGCCCCTCCCACCTCCAGTTTCCCTGGCTTCTCAGAGCCACCATGAGAAGCCCCCTGAGGTCACCTGCACAAGTCGAGGGAACCCAGGGTTTCCTGCCTCAACCCGAGAAAGACCTCGAGAGACCTTCTTCAACACGTCTCGAGGCCAGATTCCCCTACCATGGCTCGGGAGCAGGCATATTGCATATTGAGTGCATGGCCCATGCATATTGAGAGCAGCACTTTCCTCGCATCATCCTTCAGGATCTGGAATGGCTCCACTGGAATTCTATCACTGCTGGGAGCCAGTGAGAACTCCGCCCATGCATGGTCATGAGGAAGGAGGCTCGGCATCCGCAAAGGCGGGATCGAGCTCCAGGAGTCCCCCAGGAGCTTCTCGAGATATACCCCAAAACCAGAGCTGCCTACTTTCTGCTTGTGCTTGCACCGAACCTCTGTCTCCCCGGGGGCTCTGCCCCAGATCCCTGTCTGGAAAAACAGTTGGCTTCTGGACCAGCCTAATAATTCCTGGGTGTGACAGTGTTTCCTACAAACTCCTTTGGAAATCCTCTAGCCTGCCTGAATAGGTTTTTCCGGCCACATGTGATTGTTCAGAGCCTCCCAACTGTGAGAGAAGGAGATGTTCTAAACTGTCTAAAGATGAAGCCCTTTGAGTAGTTACAAGATTCATTAGAAATTGGAGGTGAAAGGTTTTTCACTTGTTGGGCCCTTGATTGCCCCAAAGTTCCCAAATCCCTTCCCTGCTGAGTCCCTGAGGTTTGATTAACCCCCTTGGTCTAAGTAGTAGCTTTCCTGTTTGTAACCTGGGACCCTTGAGTTAACTCTTTTTCTTGAAGGGCCCACCACCGGTCGCACTGGATGGGCCGTCTCTAAGACATTCCAGACGTGGCCTCGTGGGTGGCCACATTTAGGAAAATTTCGTTTTCTGAAGAAAGATCTTAAAACCTTAACAGGCCTCCAATGAAGATGATGCAAATCACCGAAGCTTTTGCATGCATCGTTCGGAAAACCCTGGTTTGCTGCAAGACTCGACCCCTTCCCCCATTATCCTCTATGCATAACTTAAGGTATAAAAACTACTTTGAAAAATAAAGTGCGGGCCTTGTTCACCTGAAACTTGGTCTCACCTGTCGTTCTTTCCTTACCTTCTGGCTGAATTACCAGCCTCTTCCAGCCACGAAGTTCCTCACTGGGCCCCTCACCTCCAGTTTCTTTAGAAGCCCCCTGAGGTCACCTGCACAAGTCAGGGTTTCCAGGGTTTTGCCTCAACCCGGGAAAGACCTCGAGAGACCTTCTTCAACACGTCTCGAGGCCAGTCCCTCCCCTACCATGGCTCGGGAGCAATGACGCGCTCCCCTCGCCACTCGCATGGAGACCCGACTTCCCTGGCGCCCCACGAGAGGCTCACTGACCTCGCCGTCGTACCTCGTGAGAAACCGCACACTGGGGCCGCCGCTCGAGAACAACCCCGAGATTCCCCCGTCATCGAGAGATGAGGGCCTTCGTCTCCTGCATGGCCTAGAGACCAATCTCGCGACCTCTCTCCAAACGCCTCAGGAGGCTTGACTCCCTTGAGTCCACCCAGTGAGCTCCAAGAGATACCCGTCGCGATTCGAGAGCAGAGCGGGGTTCTTTGCTTCCACTCGAGATGAATGCCTGTCTCCCCGGGTGCGTCTGGAATGCAACCCCGAGATCCCTGTCGCCCCTGGAGAGGAACATTGGCTTCTGGACACAAGCCTAGATGAGGTCTATTGGCCCTGCAGTCACTCGAGAGCAATCCCCAGCTTTCCTTCGCAACTCGAATGGAAGATTGGACTTGCCTGGGCCAACACAAGAGGCAGCCTGAATTCCCCGTCGTAACTCGAGAATCCCGCCGTAACTCGAGAAAAACCACGTGGCTCCCCCGTCATCGCAAGATGAAGCCCTTTCCCGCTACAGCGTCTCAGGAGAAGTCCCACGTTAGGAATTGGAGGTCGAAAGGGCACTTGGCACCCTTGATGCGACCCACAAAGTTCCCCGAAATCCCGGTCTCCCTCGAGAGGAACCCTGAGGTTTTCCGGCACCCCTCCTCTGAGCCCTTTCTCCCCTCCTGATCTGGACAGGAGGGTCGACTCCCCTGCTTTGTCTGGAAGGGGTTCCCGACCTTCCGGTCGCACCTCAGGATGAGGCCGGTCTCACGAAGACATTCCAGACGTGGCCTCGTGGGTGGTTCCACATTCCGTAGGACCCCGATTTCCCGGTCCCCTCTGGATAAGAACCCGATGCCCGGACACCTCTCCGAACTCCACCCTGTGAATGAAGTCAACACGAAGGGGCAGTTTTTCCCGTGCATCGTTCGGGAAAAACCCCAGGTTCCAAATGCAGCTCGACAAGCGGCCTCTCTCCCCGGGGACATCTCGAGAGGCAAGCGGAGTTCCATGCCTCAACCCAAGACGAGGCCTGACTCTCCTGTCCCCAGTCTGCAGGGACCCTGCGATCGGAGTCTGAAATCAGAGGTACCCTGCGGTTCCTGCCTCAACTGGAGATGAGGCCCCTCCCACCTCCAGTTTCCCTGGCTTCTCAGAGCCACCATGAGAAGCCCCCTGAGGTCACCTGCACAAGTCCAGGGAACCCAGGGTTTCCTGCCTCAACCCGAGAAAGACCTCGAGAGACCTTCTTCAACACGTCTCGAGGCCAGATTCCCCTACCATGGCCGGGAGCTGTGCATCCTGACTCGCATGGAGCATGGACCTTCGGCGCCCCACTCACAGGCTCATCTTTCCGGATCTGGAATACCTCCACTGGAAACCGCACTGCTGGGAGCCAGTGAGGAACTTCGCCCATGACATGGTCATGAGGAAGGAGGCTCGTCAAACGCAAAGGCGGGATCGAGCTCCAGGAGTCCCCCAGAAAGCTCAGAGAGATACCCCCGCGACCAGAGCAGCCGGGGTTTTTGCTTCCACTCGAGATGAATGCCTTTCCGGGGGGCTCTGCCCCCTTCCCTGTCGCCCTGGAAAACATTGGCTTCTGGACCAGTTAATGATTCCTGGGTGTGACAGTGTTTAACCTACAAACTCCTTTGGAAATCCTCTGGCCTGCCTGAATAGGTTTTCGGCCACATGTGATTGTTCAGAGCCTCCCAACTGTGAGAAAAAGGAGATGTTCTCCCCTGTCTAAAGACAAAGCCTTTTGAGTAGTTACAAGATTGATTAGAAATTGTATTGGTGAATGGTTTTTCACCTGTTGGGCCATTGTTTGCTGCAAGGTTTCCAAATCCCTTACCTGCTGTGTCCCTGGCAGTGTATTGATTAATATAATTGGCACTAAGAGTAGCTTTAATGTTTGTAACCTGGACCCTTGAGTTAATTCTTTTTCTTGTATAGCCCACCACACCTTTGCTCTGTAGGAAGGCCGGTTTACGAAGCATTCCAGGACGTGGCTCGTGACCAACCACATTCCGAGAACCCCGAGTTTTTCTGAAGAAAAGGTCTTAAAATGTTAACAGGCCTCCGAACCCAGAAGATGAATGCAAGTCACCGAAGCTTTTGCATGTGATCGTTTGCAGGAAAAAGCCTGGTTCCTGCAGACTCGACCCCTTCCCCGGGATCCTCTATGCATAACTTAAGGCAAAAAACTTCCATGAAAAAGAAGAGGGCTGCCTTGTCCACCTGCAACTTGATCTCTGAAATGTCGTACCCTCTCTTCCTTCCTGGCTGGAGATGAGGCCCTCTTCCAATCCACCAGTGGAGTTCCCAGAGGGCCCTCCCACCTCCAGTTTCCCTTCTCAGAGCCACCATGAACCCCTGAGTCAGCAGTGGTTTCCTGATCTTCGCCCTCCGCGTCTCGAAAGAGACCTTCTTCATCAGCCGAGGCCAGTCCCCTCCCCTACCATGGCTCGGGAGCAACGCGCTCCCCTCGCCACTCGCATGGAGACCCGACTTCCCTGGCGCCCCACGAGAGGCTCACTGACCTCGCCGTCGTACCTCGTGAGAAACCGCACACTGGGGCCGCCGCTCGAGAACAACCCCGAGATTCCCCGTCATCGCGAGATGAGGGCCTTCGTCTCCTGCATGGCCTAGAGACCAATCTCGCGACCTCTCTCCAAACGCCTCAGGAGGCTTGACTCCCTTGAGTCCACCCAGTGAGCTCCAAGAGATACCCGTCGCGACTCGAGAGCAGAGCGGGGTTCTTTGCTTCCACTCGAGATGAATGCCTGTCTCCCCGGGTGCGTCTGGAATGCAACCCCGAGATCCCTGTCGCCCCTGGAGAGGAACATTGGCTTCTGGACACAAGCCTAGATGAGGTCTATTGGCCCTGCAGTCACTCGAGAGCAATCCCCAGCTTTCCTTCGCAACTCGAATGGAAGATTGGACTTGCCTGGGCCAACACAAGAGGCAGCCTGAATTCCCCGTCGTAACTCGAGAATCCCGCCGTAACTCGAGAAAAACCACGTGGCTCCCCCGTCCTCGCAAGATGAAGCCCTTTCCCGCTACAGCGCCTCAGGAGAAGTCCCACGTTAGGAATTGGAGGTCGAAAGGGCACTTGGCACCCTTGATGCGACCCACAAAGTTCCCCGAAATCCCGGTCTCCCTCGAGAGGAACACTGAGGTTTTCCGGCACCCCCTCCTCTGAGCCCTTTCTCCCCTCCTGATCTGGACAGGGGGGTCGACTCCCCTGCTTTGTCTGGAAGGGGTTCCCGACCTTCCGGTCGCACCTCAGGATGAGGCCGGTCTCACGAAGACATTCCAGACGTGGCCTCGTGGGTGGTTCCACATTCCGTAGGACCCCGATTTCCCGGTCCCCTCTTGATAAGAACCCGATGCCCGGACACCTCTCCGAACTCCACCCTGTGAATGAAGTCAACACGAAGGGGCAGTTTCTTTCCGTGCATCGTTCGGAAAAAACCCCAGGTTCCAAATACAGCTCGACAAGTGGCCTCTCTCCCCGGGGACATCTCGAGAGGCAAGCGGAGTTCCATGCCTCAACCCAAGACGAGGCCTGACTCTCCTGTCCCCAGTCTGCAGGGACCCTGCGATCGGAGTCTGAAATCAGAGGTACCCTGCGGTTCCTGCCTCACCTGGAGATGAGGCCCTCTTCCAATGCACCAAACCCAGTGGAGTCCCGAGAGGCCCCTCCCACCTCCAGTTTCCCTGGCTTCTCAGAGCCACCATGAGAAGCCCCCTGAGGTCACCTGCACAAGTCGAGGGAACCCAGGGTTTCCTGCCTCAACCCGAGAAAGACCTCGAGAGACCTTCTTCAACACGTCTCGAGGCCAGATTCCCCTACCATGGCTCGGCATGTGCATATGGAGTGCATTGCATATTTGAGAGCAGCACTTTCCACAGCCTCATCATTCAGGATCTGGAATGGCTCCGCTGGAATTCCGCACTGCTGGGAGCCAGTGAGGAACTCCGCCCATGACAAAGGTCATGAGGAAGGAGGCTCGGCATACGCAAAGGCGGGATCGAGCTCCAGGAGTCCCCCTGGAAATTCTCAAGAGATACCCGTCGCAGAGTCGAGCTACTTTCTGCTTTGCTTCCACCGAGACCTCTGCCTTTCCGGGGGGCTCTGGAATGCACCTCTCTCTGGAGAAGAGTTGGCTTCTGGACCAGCCTAATAATTCCTGGGTGTGACAGTGTTTAACCTTCAAACTCCTTTGCAAATCCTCCTAGCCTGCCTGAATAGGCTTTTCGACCCATGTGATTGTTCAGAGCCTCCCAACTGTGAGAAACCACGTGGCTCCCCCGTCTGTCGCAAGATGAAGCCCTTTCCCGTAGTTACAAGATTCATTAGAAATTGGATTGGTGAATGGTTTTCACTGTTGGGCCATTGATTGCTGCAAAGTTCCCAAATCCCTTCCCTGCTGAGTCCCTGGCAGGTTTGATTAATATCCTTCGCACCCCTTTCTAGCTTTCTGATCTGGACAGGAGGGTCGACTCCCCTCTTTGTCTGGAAGGGCCCGACCTTCCGGTCGCACCTCAGGATGCCGGTCTCTAAGACATTCCAGACGTGGCCTCGTGGGTGGTTCCCATTCCGAGGACCCCGAGTTTTCCGGTCCCCTCTTGAAAGAATTAACAGGACCTCCCGGCCACCCTGTGAATGCAAATCACCGAGCTTTGCATTTGATCGTTTGCGGAAAAACCCCAGGTTCCAAATACAGCTCGACCTTCCCTCTCTCCCCGGGGCATCTTAGAGGCAAAAAACTACTTTGAAAAACCCAAGTGCGGGCCTGACTCTCCTGAAACCAGGTCTCACCCTGTCGTTCTGAAATCTTACCTTCTGCCTGAACTAGATGAGCCCTCTTCCAATCCTGGAAGTTCCTCACTGAGCCCCTCCCACCTCCAGTTTCCCTTTCTCAGAGCCACCATGAGCCCCCCAGGTCACCTGCACAAGTCGCCCAGGCCGTCTCAACCCGGAAAGACCCTGAGATCTTCCAGTCCGGGGCCAGTCCCTCCCCTACCATGGCTCGGGAGCAATGACGCGCTCCCCTCGCCACTCGCATGGAGACCCGACTTCCCTGGCGCCCCACGAGAGGCTCACTGACCTCGCCGTCGTACCTCGTGAGAAACCGCACACTGGGGCCGCCGCTCGAACAACCCAGATTCCCCCGTCATCGAGAGATGAGGGCCTTCGTCTCCTGCATGGCCTATCGACGAATCTCGCGACCTCTCTCCAAACGCCTCAGGAGGCTTGACTCCCTTGAGTCCACCCAGTGAGCTCCAAGAGATACCCGTCGCGACTCGAGAGCAGAGCGGGGTTCTTTGCTTCCACTAGAGATGAATGCCTGTCTCCCCGGTGCGTCTGGAATGCAACCCCGAGATCCCTGTCGCCCCTGGAGAGGAACATTGGCTTCTGGACACAAGCCTAGATGAGGTCTATTGGCCCTGCAGTCACTCGAGAGCAATCCCCAGCTTTCCTTCGCAACTCGAATGGAAGATTGGACTTGCCTGGGCCAACACAAGAGGCAGCCTGAATTCCCCGTCGTAACTCGAGAATCCCGCCGTAACTCGAGAAAAACCACGTGGCTCCCCCGTCATCGCAAGATGAAGCCCTTTCCCGCTACAGCGCCTCGGGAGAAGTCCCACGTTAGGAATTGGAGGTCGAAAGGGCACTTGGCACCCTTGATGCGACCCACAAAGTTCCCGAAATCCCGGTCTCCCTCGAGAGGAACACTGAGGTTTTCCGGCACCCCTCCTCTGAGCCCTCTCTCCCCTCCTGATCTGGACAGGAGGGTCGACTCCCCTGCTTTGTCTGGAAGGGGTTCCCGACCTTCCGGTCGCACCTCAGGATGAGGCCGGTCTCACGAAGACATTCCAGACGTGGCCTCGTGGGTAGTTCCACATTCCGTAGGACCCCGATTTCCCGGTCCCCTCTTGATAAGAACCCGATGCCCGGACACCTCTCCGAACTCCACCCTGTGAATGAAGTCAACACGAAGGGGCAGTTTTTCCCGTGCATCGTTCGGAAAAACCCCAGGTTCCAAATACAGCTCGACAAGCGGCCTCTCTCCCCGGGGACATCTCGAGAGGCAAGCGGAGTTCCATGCCTCAACCCAAGACGAGGCCTGACTCTCCTGTCCCCAGTCTGCAGGGAAATCAGAGGTACCCTGCAGTTCCTGCCTCAACTGGAGATGAGGCCCTCTTCCAATGCACCAAGCCCAGTGGGGTCCCGAGAGGCCCCTCCCACCTCCAGTTTCCCTGGCTTCTCAGAGCCACCATGAGAAGCCCCTGAGGTCACCTGCACAAGTCGAGGGGACCCAGGGTTTCCTGCCTCAACCCGAGAGACCTCGAGAGACCTTCTTCAACACGTCTCGAGGCCAGATTCCCCTACCATGGCTCGGGAGCAGAGACGCGCTCCCCCTCGCCACTCGCATGGAGACCCGACTTCCCTGGCGCCCCACGAGAGGCTCACTGACCTCGCCGTCGTACCTCGTGAGAAACCGCACACTGGGGCCGCCGCTCGAGAACAACCCCGAGATTCCCCCGTCATCGAGAGATGAGGGCCTTCGTCTCCTGCATGGCCTAGAGACCAATCTCGCGACCTCTCTCAAACGCCTCAGGAGGCTTGACTCCCTTGAGTCCACCCAGCGAGCTCCAAGAGATACCCGTCGCGATTCGAGAGCAGAGCGGGGTTCTTTGCTTCCACTCGAGATGAATGCCTGTCTCCCCGGGTGCGTCTGGAATGCAACCCCGAGATCCCTGTCGCCCCTGGAGAGGAACATTGGCTTCTGGACACAAGCCTAGATGAGGTCTATGGGCCCTGCAGTCACTCGAGAGCAATCCCCAGCTTTCCTTCGCAACTCGAATGGAAGATTGGACTTGCCTGGGCCAACACAAGAGGCAGCCTGAATTCCCCGTCGTAACTCGAGAATCCCGCCGTAACTCGAGAAAAACCACGTGGCTCCCCCGTCATCGCAAGATGAAGCCCTTTCCCGCTACAGCGCCTCAGGAGAAGTCCCACGTTAGGAATTGGAGGTCGAAAGGGCACTTGGCACCCTTGATGCGACCCACAAAGTTCCCGAAATCCCGGTCTCCCTCGAGAGGAACCCTGAGGTTTTCCCGCACCCCCTCCTCTGAGCCCTTTCTCCCCTCCTGATCTGGACAGGAGGGTCGACTCCCCTGCTTTGTCTGGAAGGGGTTCCCGACCTTCCGGTCGCACCTCAGGATGAGGCCGGTCTCACGAAGACATTCCAGACGTGGCCTCGTGGGTGGTTCCACATTCCGTAGGACCCCGATTTCCCGGTCCCCTCTGGATAAGAACCCGATGCCCGGACACCTCTCCGAACTCCACCCTGTGAATGAAGTCAACACGAAGGGGCAGTTTTTCCCGTGCATCGTTCGGAAAAACCCCAGGTTCCAAATGCAGCTCGACAAGCGGCCTCTCTCCCCGGGGACACCTCGAGGCAAGCGGAGTTCCATGCCTCAACCCAAGACGAGGCCTGACTCTCCTGTCCCCAGTCTGCAGGGACCCTGCGATCGGAGTCTGAAATCAGAGGTACCCTGCGGTTCCTGCCTCAACTGGAGATGAGGCCCTCTTCCAATGCACCAAGCCCAGTGGGGTCCCGAGAGGCCCCTCCCACCTCCAGTTTCCCTGGCTTCTCAGAGCCACCATGAGAAGCCCCCTGAGGTCACCTGCACAAGTCGAGGGAACCCAGGGTTTCCTGCCTCAACCCGAGAAAGACCTCGAGAGACCTTCTTCAACACGTCTCGAGGCCAGATTCCTACCATGGCTCGG